>NC_141536.1:160517498-160639998 GCF_021556685.1 Rattus norvegicus
GTCTATGTGTGCCTGTGCATATTGCCTATATGAAATATTTTCTTTCTTTTCTTCTCTTGTCTTCCTAGCTCATAAAGAGCTAACAAGTCCTGGCCTCTCACCTGGTGAGCAAGAGGTCCTTAAGCCAGAGAGAAGAGAGCCCTAACAATTAAGTTTTTTTCCTAGCCCCATGATGCTAACAGCAAGAGATTTTTTACTGGAAAACAAAGGCTTTTGGCCTTAGAATAGCAAAGAGTTGTAGACAGAATAAGTGCTAAAGATAAACTTCGGTTTCACCTATGACTCCCTACCCCATTACTGCCTTTCCTCAGGACCCTTTCATGCCAGGCTGGACTGTGGTAAGCCCCCTCCTACAAAAAAAAGTGTGGGGAGATAGGGGTCAGAGAGATGGCTCAGTGGTTATGAGTACAGGCTATTCTTCCAGAAGACCCCTGATCAGTTCCCAGCATCTATGTAGGAAAGTTCACATCTGCATTTAACTCCAGCTCAGAGGCATCCAGTATCTCGGGCTTCCTTGAGCAGTTTCACTTACACACATAACTACACATGCACACATGTGCATATTCATAGACATGATGATGATGATGATAATGATGATGATGATGTCAACAACGACAGCGGTGGCAGCAGTGGTAGTGGTGGCAGTGATCGTAAATGGAGTTAAGGAAACAAAAGCTTACAAAGGTTCCAGGATTTACTCACAGGTATTCGATAAATAAGTGGAAGACAGGAGTTTTTACCCACAGATGTGTGAACAAACATACGTACCCCATCCTCAAAGACCTAGAATGAATGTCTCACACCAGGCTCGATGGCCATGTCCCACCATTACATCTGATTCATTTTAAAACTGTGTCTCTCATCCTGGTTTTCATTTCTATTTATTCATTCACTCTCTGTTTCATTCATTCAACAAGAGGATGTGTAGGCGAGAGGCCATGCAGCTTCATAGACAACTCCAGTCTCAGCAAAGTTGGGCTTAAGTTAACACTTAAGACTTATTGCCTAAGGCAGGACACTTGTGCTTCCTCCTGGCAGCAGCAGCATAATCTTGGAAGTCCCAGATTCAGGAAAACGGTATTCCAATAATGTTGATCGGGAAGGAAATGTTTACTCTGGCTGACAGCTGGAAGATCATTGACAGTCGGGCTATTCCATTATGGAAGGAAAACATTGATAGGGACGGAAGGCATAAGTGGGAGGCTGGCTGGCCACTTTCCATCTTTGCTCCCCGAATAATGAACAGGAAGTGGGTCGTGACTATATAGCTCAAAGCCCACCTCCAGTGATCCATTTTCTCCAATGGGGTTGCCACCTATTAAAGTTTCACAGTCTCTTCCTTAAAAGCACAGCCATCTGAGGACCGAGTGTTCAAAACTGTGGAGGACACTCCGCATTCACACGGCAAGACACCCAACCAGAATGTCCTCACCTCTCACCAAACAGGGACCGAGGAGCACAGCGGACCAATACTTCAGTGCTGGAGCGCTGTACTCCAAGCTTCTGTCTAAGATAAGAACGTGGACCAATCAGAAATGCCCTAATTTGCATAGCTTTCGTTTGTATAGCCTTCATCCGACTGGCAGAGACTGAAACTCTAGAGATCACATGCATGGTGTAGAAACGCCAACCTGTCTGGATCGCTTTCATTCACGTGATGGGAATAGCACACTAGGAAACCCAAGTGCTCTCCAAACGGAGACCCCACAACCCACCGCCTCAGACTGCTGCAGCTCTGCGCTGCCCAACCAGCAACACCTTGCAGTGTACTAAACAGACTCGACATTCTGTAGCACAGCTCAATGCGTGAAATCTTTCACTGTCTGCCAGTCTTGTTCCCACAGAGAAAAGCTGGCATAAGAAGCTGGTCTCGAACAGGAGTTATCCCATAGTCAGCCTACACCCAAACCTGTATTCGCCACCATGTTACTCACAGCTCCTCATAAATGACTAAGGACCAACACAGTGCAATGTAGAGTAAGAAATACACTCTCCACATTTCAACCCCCTCCTCCACAAACACAGAAGCGAGCATAAAGCCACCGTGACATTTATCCCCCTAAATGTCTCATCTCCGGTGTAAGCGGATTAAGGTGAAGTAGTCGAAGAGGAGGCTAGGGGCCGAGGGAGATAGATGTAAGAGATGTGAAGGCCAATATAATTCAGAATGAAACTGATTTAAATTTTTGCTAAGATTTTTACAGCTGCGTATTTCACACTTACAGCCTACCTTTAGTCTTATTTACAGTTTTGATTAAATCTATACTTGGGGTATTTTCTGTAGTGTATAGAAATATAGTTTTATGTAAATATCTCTTAGAGAGATCTGTAAAAGTGTCTCTTGCAATTGATATGATGTTTCAAAATACAGAGTCGGTGTTTCATGATCAGAAGCCCTTTCTGGGCTTAATGGTAGACAGCAGTCCACACTTATATTTACTACTTTTTAATTATCTCATTATCTGTAGCCATGAGAAAGTCTGATTTATCCAGACAGGAGATCTGGGGAGTCAGATATTTGAAGGCACTGGATAATTTCCATTCATCTCTGTCTAAAACTTTTCTCCTTCTTTTGAGTAATTGGAGGGAAAGAGAGAGGAAAATCTTAGCCCGACTGTCCTACCTCGAAGCTTCCATTCATCAGTCGGCTGTAGACGCCACTTGGCCATAAAATTGAAAAATGCAGCCCATGTCAGCACTTGCATATTTATACCCAGCATACTGAAAATAAATACATAAAATTCTAATACGTCAGGTGTTACGTTGTGAGAGGGGGGAGAGGGGTAGCCAGAACCATTCTCGTACGACTTGTGCCTACTTCAGCTGTGTCTGAAGATGGGAAGGTGAGTCGCCGAGTCATGAGGACAGTGTGTGTCGCCATCTGTCTTTCAAATCTGCTGTCCAAGATGGCTCATAGAGTTCAGGACAACCAAGCTCTCGTTGGGGACAGGAGCCAGGTGTGATGGAAAGACAGAAGCTTGATAGCACAGAATAGAGTGTTATGTCATGCCTGCCAGTGCACAGGAATGTCCCCAATGATACAAGATCAACTCTGGTGGTGCTAGGTATCAAATTAAAGTTGTCTCTTCATTGATACAGCCATAGTTCCTATGCCAAGTCCGTGACAATCCAGTAAGGAACGGGCTAGAATCCTATCCTGCCTCAGGCTCCCACAGGTCTTCTTTGAACAAGAAATCAGCAGACAATCACGTCTGAGGCAAAAGAGGACTTAGACAGCTATCCTAACCACCTCATGCCTGAAGCTCTCCTCTTCCTCTGTAGGATTGGTTACAGGGAAGGTTGGGGGATCATACAGCCCCACCTTGCTCCCCCAGAGTGAAATCGCAACTCAGCTCCTGAGGGTGATGAGTTAGCGAGACCTGGGAGTTCTCACCTACAAAAGAGGAGCCAACTGAATCCTTGAGCGCCTGCTCTATGTGCGATCGCATTTGGTTGGCCATCTGGCACGCATGCGCTCTTGAGAAATGTTGGTGCTTGTTTCCTTTTCGTTTCCCGTGGGTTCTGATCTCAGTAAGAGAAATGGCAGAGATCACACAGGCCTCGACATCGCTGAAGGTGGCAACCCCTTCTTCTTAAAACTCAAAATGCATTTTGAAGTGTATAACACAGTGTTCATATGGGATGGCAGCGCTCGGGTGTACTCGATCTATGGGTTTGAATAAATGAACCCCACTTGATGCATCTCCATGTGCTGCACCCGAACAGAATGCTGAGCCCCGGGGATCCGTGTACATGGGTACAGATGCCAATACCACCCAACATGCCAGAAACAGCCCTGATACTACCTGAGGTTCCCTGAAAAGCAGAGAGTCATCAGGACAAAGGTGAAGTGTCACTGTTGTCATGTAAGACACCCTTGACAGGCCCGTGAGTCCAAGCTTCTGGGCTTGTTTGGGAAATGGAGCCTCCTCTTTAGAAGGGAAGGGGTCACTGAGATGGGCATGCTAGCCACTCAGTGATGTACTAAGATCTGACCAAGAAGCTGCCATTCATTCCTGACACCACAGAGCCCCTTGCCACCATGATGGACTTTATCCCACAGTCAGTCAGTCAAAATAAACTTCAGCTCTGTCTTAAGAGTTTCTATTCGTGAAATAAATACCACGACCAAGAGCAACTTGGGGAGGAAAGAGATTACTTGAGCTTACAGGTTACACTCCAGCTTCCAGCGAAGTCAGGAAAGGAACGCAAGGCACGAGCTGAAGCAGAAGCTAGGAAGGAGTGCTGCTTACTTGCTTGCTCCCCATGGCTTGCTCATCCTGCTTTCTAGGACAGTGAAAGCCTTTCTAGGGATGGCACCACCCTCAGTGGCCTGGGCCTTTGTGCATCAATCATTAAACAAGAAAAAAGCCTTCATAGGCTTGGCTATAGTCAATTTGGTGCAGGCATTTTCTCAGTTGATGGTCACATCTCTCAGATTACTCCAGCTTGGGTTAAGTTGACCAGAAAGGAAAGAAAGAAAGAAAGAAAGAAAGAAAGAAAGAAAGAAAGAAAGAAAGAAAGAAAGAAAGAAAGAGAGAGAGAGAGAGAAAGGAAGGAAGAAAGAAAGGAAGGAGGAAGGAAGGAAGGAGAGAGAGAGAGAGAGAGAGAGAGAGAGAGAGAGAGAGAGAGAAAAGAAAAAAACTCTCTGGGGTTGGGGATTTAGCTCACTGGTAGAGCGCTTGCCTAGCAAGTACAAGGCCCTGGGTTCGGTCCTCAGCTCCGGGGGAAAAAAAAAAGAAAAAGAAAAAGAAAAAAACTCTCCAACGATCCTTCTCCAGGATTTGGTCATGACAGCCAGAAAAGCAGCTAATAAACAAGAACCTACAGATCTTCTGACTGAGGACTATCGCTCCCTTGAGGATACAAGAAGCACCGTGTACATGCGGAACTGGAGAATTCCCCCCACTGCAACTCAGTCATCTACAGTCCCCACAGCGGTTCCAACGTCTTCATCCAGACCTCTGGGGAGGATCTCAGCTGTGGGTGTGCACACTCCTTGCTAACACTGCTTTGCCTTAAGTCCTGGGTCAGCGTCCCCCAGCCTTGCAACCTTGTGCAAGCTGTCCATCTCGGTGTGGTCTTTAGTCTTGTCACCCATGAAGTGGGATTGAGATTGGGTGGGGATGACCCAGCTCATCACTGGATTCACTTAGAGTAGGTTAGCGGGAATTAAATGAGAAAAAAAAAAGATGTGGAAGATCCTTCTGCAAATATCACCGATGTCTTTCTCTCACTCAGGACACTGAGTGGGTGCTCTGAGGACGCCGTAGATTTGGAGTGGAGGTGCATGTGCGCATGCGTGAAGAGTCTGGAGGACAACCTTGGTGTGTTCTCAGGCTGGCATCCACTGACATCTGGATCAAGAGGCAGCAGCAGAGAGAGACGCTGGGCCTGGTATTTTTATTTTTACATTTTCGCGGCGCTTTTTGAAGATGCGCATTTTGCTGCTGCCAGATAATGTCTTGCATGACCTCAGAAAGCTCTGTGTGTTGATGATACTGGGTTCCTCTATAGTCTTCTTTTCTGTCTGGTTGGTTGGTAAGGGGGATTGTTGACATTTCATGGTAATGCTGTTTTAAGTAAGAAAGGCCCCAACAGGCCCCTGTATTTGAGCCTTTGGTCATTAGAGAGTGGTGATGCTTCACAGGGATTAGGAGGTGTGGCCTCATCGAAGTGGGTGTGGCCCTTTTGGAGTGGGTGCGGCCTTTTGGAGTGGGTGTGGCCTGAAGTCGGCATGGTTTTGTTGGAGTAGGTGTGGCCGCCTTGAAGTAGGTGTGGTTTTGTTGGAGTAGGTGTGGCCTTGCTGGAGGAAATGAGTCGTTAAGGGTTGTAAATGCTCATGCCAGGCCCAGTGTCTCTTTCCTGATGCCTGCTGATCCAGATGTGGAGCTCTCTGCTACCTCTTCAGCATCATGTCTGCTTGTGTGATGATGTCACACTTCCTACCTTGGTGAGAATGGACTGAACCTCGGAACCTGCTAGCTAGCTCAACGGCATTAGAACACTGGCTACAGCAACGGTCATCAGCACGAGCCTTGTTTTTTTTTATTTTCATTCTAATTTTATTTTTATTTTTGAGGCCGTTTCTTTCCTTGGCCAGGAACTTTTGTGAGCCCCAGGGATCTACCCACTTGGGATTATAAATACGTGCTACTAATACTGGATTCTTTACACGGGTTCTAGGGATCAGCCTTGGGTCTTCGGAATTTCACACCGCGCATGTAACCTACTGAGTCACCTCCCCAGTCCCAAAGTAGATTTTCAGCAGGTTATTGAAGGGTCTGGGCATGTCTGCAGCAGGACTTATCTGTCTTCCCTAGAACTGACTCAAGAAAAACAACAGAGAAAGAAGTCGATTCCTAGGAAGAAAGCTAGCAAAGGGAGGCTGGCTTCATCAGACTTCCGCGGCAAGGCAGCCGGACTCGAAGTGTCAGCAGTATTGGGGATCCATTAAGTACCATCCAGATGATGGGGTTTCTTTCATTCCAAGTCAATTTTAAGTAAAAAATATTTTTACACAAAGCATAGTAATTTATGCAGCAACCAGTCTATAATGAGCAGGTTCAATAACGGATAATTATATGGAAAGCACTTAAATCCTAACTATGTACTTTTAAAATGTTGCAAAAGTGGGTCCATAATTAAATTATAATTACAAGTAAAAAATCTACACAATGATTATTCCCTGAGAAGTTTTCTCAGTCTCGTTTCCAGGCCCACAGACAGCTTCTCACACCCCGATACATTCCTTTGTTGGAGGCTCCACTCTGATCCGTTCGTTTTGCATGATGGATTTTAAATTTAAAATTAACTAAAATTATCTTTCCAATTACTAATTACCATATACAATGATTTCAAATGAAGAGTCAGGTTGCCATTAAAAAATGAGTTTGTGAGCTCATAAGTTTGAAAGTTTGGAAGATTTAGCGTGTAAAGAGCATTAGATGATCATCTAATAGAAATTAAACTACACACAAAGGCTGAGAGAGGTTTCAAAATGAGTTATTAAGTATGTATGTGGAGGAATACAGCAGTACTGAGGGGGTAAAGTCACAGAAATTTCTAGAACTCTCTGTTCTGCTTATAGTGTATTTAGTTTCTAGGGATACAACACAGCTCAGCTGTATAAAAGAAAATGAGATATTTATTGGTTCATAAACCTAAAGACTCTGTGTGTGTGTGTGTGTGTGTGTGTGTGTGTGTGTGTGTGTGTGTGTGTACGACATTCGAGGGTGAGTGGATCCAGATCTGAAGTGGCTTCACTGAGAGGTCTGCCTGACTGTTCTGTGAGATCCCTTTTTTCTTTTCTTCTCACAGACTCTGCAGGATGGAAATTTCCCTGACAGAACCTGTGTCCTCAAAGCTGAAGAAGCCCAGTGATTTATTCCAGCAACGGCTGGCTCATAGGTCTCTCAGGTCAGAATCTCACTGGTTCAACAAGAGTCTACATTTCCTTCTCTGCACCAACGTCTTTGGTAAACAGTCTCTCCTCTTCCAGTTTCTCCCCATTCTGCTTCAGAATGAATACTCTCATCATGTGCAATTTGTGTGTTTCAAGTCTTGACTGGCATATTTCAACTACACGTAAGTTCCGTGATATTTCAACAGTTTAATTCACAATGATCCATTTGCCTGCAAAATTCATGATGTCCTCATTTTTAGCTGAATACTATTCAATTGTGTAAATGAACCACATTTTCTGTATCCATTCTTCAGATGAGAGACATCTAGATTGTTTCCAACTTCTGGCTATTACAAACAAGACTGCTATAAACTCAGTGGAGCATGTGTCTTGTGGTAAGATAGAGCATCTTTTGGATATATTCCCAGGAGTGGTATAGCTGGGTCTTCAGGAAGAGCTATTTCCAATTTTCTGAGGAACTGTCATATTGATTTCCAGAGGGGTTGTAGCAGTTTGCAATTCCACCAGCTATGAAGGAGTGTTCCTCTTTCTCCACATCTTTGCCAGCATGGGCTGTTGCTTGATTTCTTGATCTTAGCCATTCTGATTGGTGTGAGGTGGAATCTCAGGGTCGTTTTGATTTGCATTTCCCTGATGATTAAGGATATCGAACAGTTCTTTAAGTGCTTCTCAGCCCTCAAGACAAATGCAGACACTTAGAGCTAACCTTGGATTGAGGGTGGGGATCCCTAGAGAAGAGTTAGGGGAAGGACTGAAGGAACTGAAGGGGATTGCAACCCCATAGGAATAGCAGCCGTGTCAACTAACCCAGACCCCTCAGAGTTCCCAGAGACTACACCAAGGAGCATACATGGGCTGGATCGTGCCCACCCTCCCAACCCAGCCCCCTCTGGCACATGTACAGCAGAGGACTGCCTTCTATGCCTCAGTGGAAGAGGATGTGCTTAGTCCCATGGAAGCTTGATATCCCAGGGGAAAGAGATGCTGGTAGGGATGAGGTGGGGGTAGGTAGGTGGATGAGGGAGCACCATCTCAGAGGTGGGGGAGCACCATCTCAGAGGTGGGGGAGCATCATCTCAGAGGTGGGGGAGCACCATCTCAGAGGTGGGGGAGCACCCATCTCAGAGGTGGGGGAGCACCATCTCAGAGGTGAGGGAGCATCATCTCAGAGGTTGGGGAGCATCATCTCAGAGGTGGGGGAGCACCATCTCAGAGGTTGGGGAGAGCTGAGGGGGTGTAGAACTCAGGGAGGGGAGACTGGGAAGGGGGGCAACTTTTGGGATGTAAATAAATAAAATAATTTAATAATAAAATAATTCGCTCTGATCATATCACCTCCACTCCCCCGCTCGCTCTCACACTCTACTGATCATATTCCTCTTCCCAAACAATGCCTCGTCTACTTTCCCAGCTTTTACTTATTTTGGTTTTTGAACCAATGGATTCCACAGAGCTGCTTACAGGAAGATGCGTGAGGGGGCATAGTTACAAGAGAAGAAAAAGCCTGTCAGAGAGCCACAGCACTGAAGAAACCTCAAACCATCCCTCTCTTCCCCAGCTGATCTTATTCCAACCAACATATGCTTTAAAACTGGGCCAGAAAAGTGTATTTCCTACAGACACTGATGGAGTTACCACTCTAAGCCTAATTTCTTGCCTACAGTATATGCAACACACAACATAGACAAAGTAGCAACTGAAGGTTCTCTCGCTGGCCTGAAGCTCTTCAAGTAGGGACAGGCAGGCTGGCTGGCCGGTGGACCCCAGAAATCTACCTAGATCAACCTGGTTCCCCGTGGTTCTGCTTCCCCAGGGCTGGGGTTGCAAGCACGTAGCTTTCACCTCCAGCTTTCATAGGTGAGTTCTGGGGATTGAACGCGGATGCTTGCAAAGTGGGTAGTTTAACCAACAGTAGTTCCCCCATCACTCAGGTGGTGTCTTATTTAGGGTTCTACTGCTCTGAATGGACACCGTGATCAAGGCAACTCTTATAAGAACAACATTTAATTGGACTTGGCTAACAAGTTCAGAGGTTCGGTCCATTATTGTCAAGGTGGGAGTATGGCAGGAGCATGGCAGGATCTTCGCAGGCCTGGGGAGGAGCTGCCGAGAGTTCTACATCTTCATCTGAAAGCCACTGGGAGAAGACTGGCTTCCAGGCAGCTAGGAGGAAGGTCTCTCAAAATCCCCACAGTGACACATTTGCTCCTACAAGGCCACAGCTCCTAACAGTGCCACCCCCTGCGCCAAGCATACTCAAACCACCCCATTCCACTTCCTGGCCCTCAGGCTTTCAAATATATGAGTCTATGGCCATACCAAGCCATAGCATAATGCAAAATACATTTAGTCCAACTTCAAAACTCCCATAACAGTCTCAACAATGTTAAAAGTCCAAAGTTCAAGTCTCCTCTGAGATTCATGCAGTCTTTTAACTATAATCCCCTAATCAAAATAAAAAAGCAGACCACATACCTCCAACATCATGTAGGATATAAAGTACCATTCCAAAGTGTCATGGTGAGGAAATCCTGGGCCAAGACAGAAAAGGCCAGACAGGAAACCAGCTGGGCAGTCTCCAAACTCAGCATCTCCGTGTCTGACTCCAAAGCACACTTCAGATCTCCCACTCCTTCATCTTTATTGACTGCTACAAACTTCTCTCCTGGGCTGGTTCCACTCCCAGTTATCAGCTTTCCTCAGCAGGTATCACAGCTCTGACATCTCTAACATCTTGAGGTTTCCAAGGCAACTTCAACTTTACAACTTCTCACTCCAATATCTGGGATCCACACATGATCTTCTGGGCTCCTCCAGAGGGCCGGTGTCACTTCTCCAGCTCTACCCTCTGTAGCACTCTAAGCTCAGATTGATCCACTCCACTTCCGCTGCTATTCTTGGTGGTCATCCCATGGTACTGGCATCTCCAATACACTGCTGTCTTCTGCTGCAACGAGGCTTCACCAATGTCCTCTCATAGGCTCTCTTCATGGTGCCAAGCCTCAACTCCTTTGCACGACCCCTTCAGTGCTGGGCCATCAACTGCAACTGAGGCTGCACCTTCACCAATGGCCTTCCCTGGCCTCTCACAGTGCCCAGCCTCAGCTTCTCTCTGTGACCCCTTCATACCTTCAAAACCAGTACCACCTGGGTGACTCTTGCACATTACCAAGTCCAGCTGCAGCATGAGGTACAACCTTTGCTATCCCTGGAACTCAGCCTCTTTGTGCTCTCAGAAAACACTTCCCAGATTTCACCTCAGTGTTGCTGGTCTCTTTTAAATCACAGCTAATTTCTTAGCTCCAGCTAACCAGCATCAATAGTCTTAGTAGTCCCTTCTGTTCTTGACTCTAAAGCTAGAGCCACACGGCTGAAACTGCCGAGTTCCCCTGCTTCCTGGGGCTGGAACGGGACCCCCTTGTTCTATTACATTATCACCAGTTTTCTGTTTTCCAACTCCTTCACTGCCTAAGCTTAGCTTGCTCTGTAGACTGACTTTGAACTCAGAGATCTGCAGGCGTCTGCTTCCTGAGTTCTGAGATTAAAGGTGTGTACCACCATACCTGGACCTAAGCTTCTCTCTACTTGGAACTTGCTCTGGCCTGGGCTTAACCTTGAAGTCAGAGATCTGCTTGCTTCTGTCTCCTGGGATTAAAGGCGTGTACCACCCTGCCCAGGCCAAAGCTTTTCAGGGTCACTTATGCCTCAAGATCCGGATCAACACCCTGTGTCTTCCACATGTTTTGTTGTTATCTCTTAGAAGCCTGTTCTTTTCTAATGAGAGACAGAAAGGAAGTGGATCTGTATGGGGAAAAGGGAGAAGTGGGAAGAGCAGAGGGAGGGAAAACTGTAATCGGGATATATTGTATGAGAAAATAATCTATTCTTAATAAAAGGAGGAAAAGAAAGACACCGTGTCTGATCCATACCTGCCTGTGGACCGTATTAGTTTGTAGGATCGTGAAAAGTGTCCTGGTTCCTGGTTGAGGAAGTTTGAAAACCCAGTGAACCTGAAAGGGACTGTAGACATTTCTCCTGAATCCCAGAAAACCAGGCCTGTCGCTAGCCAGCAGCCCTCCATAGATCTGTGGCCATCAGTCACACAAGGGCAATGCCCCAAGCCCCTCCACAGATAAAGGACAGGACCAAGTAAACTCAAGACAGATCTCCATTATGAGGTACCCAAAGGCCTGGAGGCTTAGCCAATGACCTTTTCTTCCCAGACACTCCTCTATGAAAAAGGTATTTAATCTCAGGCTCACCCTGAGAAATGGGGTATGGTTTTACTCATCCACTTTCCCATGACAATGAATGCCTTAAGACCACTGACTGTCTCAGGATCCACTGTGGGGAGCCACAGGAAAGGCCTTTGTCTACAGAGCCATCTAATTTCCCTAAGAAAGCCTCCCTGCACTCCCAGGGGCAACAGCCACCAAGCCAAACCAAGCCCACTGCTGTCAAGCCAAGGCCTCCCTTGGTGGCACTGTTAGCTAATAACTGTGGCCCATGCTACCATCTCCTATCCACCCATCATAAGGTCTAATGGCCAATGTCTAACTATAAAAATGTGGACTCCTGGCTAGGCATGGCGCTTCGTGCCTGTAAGTCCAGCGCTCAGGAAACTGAGTCAAGAGAATTTGTGTGAGCTTAGGAGACATCTGGAGGACATAGTGAGTTGCTGGCAACCTTGAGCTACAGAAGGGAAACTCTGTTTCATATTGAAACAAAATAAAGAAAGTTAGACACCAAAATATAACCCCTTCAGTTCCACCTTTAATAGATGGGTGCCCTTTTATCACAAGGAGAAGCCTGCAACTGGAAATGTTTTCATTCCTCTCTTTGGAATGAAAAGAATGTAAATGCTCCTTTTGCCAAGGGATGTGCAGCCATATACAGTCAGTGGATGACACCAGTGGCAGTGATCCTTTAAGCAAGCTAGCACTGTCCTACGGCCTGGTGACACGGCCGTGGTTGTGACACCGCAGCCCCAATCGCTGCCCACGCACGGTTTGTGTGATTCTAGTGTCAACCAGCCTACCCGACTGCCAACCTCACAAAGGCGGACGCCAATGGAAGGTGCAGAGAGAAAGTGTAGCATTTATACCCGATGGAGGAGTGCCTGGCCACGAAGAAGAACAGAATGCATCCTCTGCAGGGAAACAAAGGAGTTGGAGGTTATCATGTTCAGAGAAGGAAGCCAGGCTGGGAAGATAGACACTGTGTTTTCTCTCATAGGTGAAATTTGGATTTATAAAGGAAAGGTATGAAGGCACAAGGGGGCACTGCTTGAAAAGATGAAAGGGAGAGGGAAACAGGGAGGGGGAAGGGAAAGAATAATGCCTAATTATGAGCAGGGCACATTGTATCTGTGTGCGCCAAAGGCATCATCAGAAAGCCATTGTTTTGTATTATTAACGTAAGCTAATAAAAACCTTAAAGTTACATGTATATATAATTTATATATAATCATATAATTTATAACATTGAATGTTGTATAATACATACTACTATATATACATGTATATACATGTTGTAACGCATGATTCAATGGCTTGCACTCTTACTGTATATCTATCCTTCCACCACACTGGTCATGGAGAACTTGGGTCATCAGACTTGCTAGCAGACCCCTCCACTTACTGAGCCATCTCCCCAGCCCCACTCTCCTTATTTTAGCATGTACAGAATGGTTACTGTGACCAGCTGCCCACACCCTTCTGGCAGTAGCCTCCGACATCTCCTTGATCACATCTCTTGGCTGCATGGAGAAACCATGTGCAGCAAGTGACCTGTGAACTCCCAGTAATTGGGACAGCAAGTACAAGACCTGCACAAGCTCAAACCAGATGAAAAAGGAGTGGGGTGGGGTCTCAAAGTCCTACCCCTAGCTGAGGAGAAATTGGTCACTGAGTGCTTCTGGGAAAGGAAGAAGTTGGTTTTCTTTAAGAGCATGGCCCCTATAGGTCCAGCACGATCTAAGATAAGGTCACACATCCGAGAGCATGTGGACAGGTTTTGTTTTTGAAAGTGAGGACACAAAGTTGGGTGGGTAGAGGAGTGAAAAACGAATATGATCAAAATACATCATATGAAATTCTCTAAAAAAAAAAAAAAACCTAATTAAAAAGAAAACAGATTTGTCACAGTAAATTACCAAACGCAGGTGTAATTAATCAAAGGCGTGGCACCAGCTGCCTCGAACCAGTTTCTCTGCCTCTTGACTAGATGGGAAATGACTGGAGAAGAGATTTAATTGTGACAACTAATTAATCTGGGGTTGTTTTCTAGCTTTGTCCTTAACTAAAACAAGCATGCAATGTGCCTCTGCCCAAGTAGCAACTGTCACATCGACAAGAGGATAATTCCTGCAATTTGGGGACGTTGTGCAAACAAGCCGGAATGACTGCTAAACCCCTGCTGGTGTGCAAACACACTTCATCAGACTTATCAAAACAGCAAATCAAGCCACTACTTAAAGGAAATCAGATCAGACCGCAGCACTCGTCGGAATATTCATTCACTTTGAAGAACACTTGGGAAGATAGCTTTTAATCAGTTCTAGGACACTCTAACCTCTGCGGGGCTGGGTGAGTGTTGTTGCGCCCTTCTGTTTGCATGAGACCACTGTGGTTACTCCTAGACGCAGCCTCCACTCACTGCATACATTTGCCCATGATCAAATGCAAGGTGCGATCCTCCACCACAACAGACAGCAGACCTGGGTCCTCCTCGTCCTTTTAATCAAGAACAATCACTGGTCTACATTAAGAAGCATGATTAGTCTGCCACCTGAGAGTCTCAAAGGAGCAGGGGAAACTCAGTGTGCACAGAATTCCCTAGGAATGAAGCCCAGGGGCTGGGGAGGGGCTTAATATTGCTTGTCAGGCAAGCATGAAGCTCCGAGTTCACATCCCCAACACCCATATAAAAAGCTAGGCATGACAGGACTGCACCCGTGATCCCAGGATGGTGCCTATGATCCCAGCACTGGGGAGGCAGTGACAGGAGGTTCCTAGGACTTGCTGGCCAGTCAGCCTAACCAAGTCAGCAGGCTCAGGCTCAGTGAGAGGCCCTACTTCTAAATTTAAGGTGGAAAGGGATAACAAAAAATTTGATGTTGACCCCAATCTTAACCAATGGCCTTCTCTCTCTCTGTCTGTCTGTCTCTCTCTCTCTCTCTCTCTCTCTCTCTCACACACACACACACACACACCACTGTCACACATATTACACACACTCACACACATCACATACACTCACACAGCACATACACTCACACTCTTACACACACACACTCTCTCTCACACATATCACACACACACATCACACACACATCACACACTCACATACATCGCATACACTCATACACATACACTTTCTCACACACATCACACATACATCACACACTCTCACACACAGCACATACACTCACACACACACACTCTCTCACACACACTCACACACACTCTCACACATATCACACACACTCACACACACAAATAACAGTGAAAATTTGTATCAAGGAACCAGACTCAGCCAAAATTTTTATGAGCAAATATATATTAAACAACATTGTAGAGAGTAATCACGGTGATCATAACGAAAGTAAATATATGTATTGCACACTTAAATTAATACACAGCAAAACAACGCAAAACGATCCTGGATGCTGCAGCATGTCTGCCTCTTCTTCCCCGACTCCTGAGTGGAAAGATAACTATCTGAAAAACATTTATTTTTACTCCGAGGATTAGTAAACAACAGGCTATGGCCAAAATCTAAGCGAAGCTCGGTCTTGGATTTTAAATAAAGCTTTATTGAAACAGCCGTGCCCAGCCACTCATCGGTATCTGCTGTTCTGAGAGAATACCACTGTAGAGTGATGAAAATATGACTATAGGGCCACAAAAGCCTGAACTACCCATCTCCTGGCCCTACAGAGAAGTTTGCCAACGTCTAGACTAGAGGTCAGGGCCCAGAAAAGAAGGCAGAGGTGTCTAATTACAAACCAGCTTTATTTCTATAAAAGAACTAAAAATACTTGACAATATTAAGACATCAGCTTGCTTAATTACAAACGTCTGTATTCTTAAAGCCGGTGAGCAGATCCACCCAGAAAGAGGCTCTGGATTCTCTTCCAGCTTTGCTCTTACCCTGCATTCCTGGAGCCCCACCCCTGTGATCTGTCTGAAGTCCCTCAAAGGCTCAAATTTTGCAGCTTAGACCTGGGTTCCATCGTGCCCCAGGGCTGTGGTATGAGGCTTGATCTGGGCCTCCACTTCCTCCCTAACTTCTCGAACTGCCATCTTTGCTGCCACTCGCCGGGTCTCAGCTCAGCAGGCTCTGACTCTAGTCACATCCTGTGCCTGGGGTTTGGGCCATCTGCCGAGGAACACCCGGTGCTCTTGCCCCTGGCCTGCCCTTGGCCTCTCTTGCTATCTTAGCACAGATGTCTCAGAGGGCTGCTGCGGCACCATGAGGGTCACCCTCAAAAGTGGATGCATCTGAGGCACCTTTTAAGTTAAAATTTGAGAAGAATGAATGCATGAACTTGCAGATGAAACCTTCCTTGCCCATCCTACAGGAACAAGGCAGCCATCAGCACCAGCAGATAAGTAACAGAGATGAAACCAAGGTACAGTCAATTGGTGAGATGCCGGGTCCTCTTGCAGACTGCTCACAGGCAGGAGGCATTAACGGTGTAGATTCTGTGTTCCCAATGAGAACAGAGGCTTGCATGCCGAAGCACTGCTCTCATTGGCTATAAAGGTGAAAGTCACCGCCTTGGGCTGTGTGTGCTTTGCTTTGGTTGGTCGAGACAAAGCTTCACTCGGTAGCCCACTCTTGCCTTGAACTCACAGAAATCCTCCTGACTCAGACTCCTATATGTGAGGGCTACAGGCGAGTCTATTAATTACATCCGCTATCAAAAACTATTATTGCGAGCTTAAAAGCCTCTAACATCCACGGCGTTTGCAGCCTGCGGCCAGCCTTCTGCAAGCCCTGCCTCTATCGATTTGTGATTTTCAAGTTGTTCCTTTATCTTTAGCCTTTTTGCCCAGTCAGGCAATTATATACAGCAGTAAAATTAATAATCTGGGTTTGCTACGATGAGGCCTGATAATATTCCTTCGTGTTGTGAGATTTCTCCTCTGGAAACATGAGGCAAAGACCTTCCCCTAATGCATAAAGATTTCAGAGGACCAATCACTGGGCGAGGAGTAGGCGGGACTTCCAGGTCGCAGGCGGAAAGAGAGGAGGAGAAGAGGGACTTGGGGCTTTGGGGGCGGAGAGAGCTTGGGGTAAAAGATGTAATGAGCTAGAGGCTCCCGGATAGATGGTGAACAGGCAGATCTGCCACCAGAGGATTTAATCTAGTGTGACTTACTAATTAGGATGTTAGTGGTTGCACCCAGCGAGTGAGTTACCTGTTGATTCTAAACTAAGTTTGTGTAGTGTTTTCCTTCACTCGACGACTCAGCTGAGTTCAAGAAAAAGGTATGGGACACCCCAACTAGCCACGGAATCTGGATGTGTGGGGTTGGCGTGGTAGCAACCCACTTGAGAATTTAGCGAGTCAGGTGGAGACGTTTCCAGAGCTCCGGGCCAGAGAGCCTGCCTAGATGATAAGACCCTGAGATGATAAGACCACACTGGTGCCATGTGGCCTGCTGGTGCCCGGTGTAGTGTGGGATTGCTTTTTCTAAGTAAATCCTGCTATAGACACAGGACACACCTTCTTTACTCAATCTAGAATGGGAAACCACAACAGACCAGATTAATGATTGAACCAAAGTCCGACTTGGTGAACCAATGAATTTAATGGGGTTACTTACAGCACTGTGGCTGGGAGGTTACTTACAGGAGTGTGGTGGTTTGAATGCGAAAGACCCCCACAGACTCATATTTTTGAATATTTGGTCTCCAACTGGTGGACCTATTTGGGAAGGCTTAGGAGGCGTGGCCTTGTCGAAGGAGGTGTGGCATTGGGGGCGTGGCTCGGCTCGCACCATCTGTGGTGTACTTTCTCTGCCTCCTGCTTGCAGATTAAGATGTGAGCTCTCAGCCATTCCTGCTACCCAGCCTTTACTCTCTGCCTCGGGTACTTTAACCCTCTGAAACCATAAGCCCAATTAAACGTTTTCTTCTATAAAACTGCCTTGATCATGGGGTTTAATCACAGAAATAGAAAAGTAACTAAGGCAGTCTGGGATGGCTGCAGGTCAGACGCATCACTGCAAGGCCCGCCCAACACAGGGGATGGCTTACAAAGGCTAGGACCCTGGAGCTCTCTGCAGGACTCACAAGCCTCTGGGTGGGTCTGAGAGCCTCCTTTCCGACTGGAGGGTCAGGATCCTCCCATGGCAGGCATCTTGAGAAGGGGCCCTGATGAGTCTCATGGGTTTTGGTTTTCCGAGATAGGGAAGTTTGTGACTTTCTGAATCCTATGAGTCTCTGCCCAACTTCCCAGCCAGAACATTCCAATTTGAAGGAAACCCACATAGAACACCGTCCTCCTCCCTTAATCCCCAATAACTGATGAACAGGTAAAAAGAGAACTCTGGGAAGCAAGTCTTTCAGAAAACAGGAGATATTAGCATCTGGGAACTTGAAGACTCGATTCCGTGAACTGAGACCAAGGGTTCAGAATGCCTGGCATAAAAACTTTGACCCTTCCAGAAAGATCTACTACGTCTGGATTGGACTTCCTGTGTTTTCCAAAATCCATACATATTTGCCCTAATAATGGGAACATTTTATCAACACCATCTTCTTAGTTACTCTGAACCTCACTTTTATTTCAGGCTGCGTCCCAAAACTCAGGATCCAAGAGGAACCCATGTTCACAAAAAAATGTGTTTGACCAACATACTTAGTAGTTCTTAACCTTCCTAACGTCGTGACCCTTAAGACAGTTTCTCTTGTTGTTGTGAGCCCCCAACTGTAAAATTATTTTGTTGCTATTTCATAACTGTAATTTTGCTACTGTTGTGAATCATAATGTAAATATCTGTGTTTTCCAATGGTCTTAGGTGACCCCGGTGAAAGGGACATTCAGTCCCCAAAGAGGTCGCAACCCACAGGTTGAGAACCACTGCACTAACTCCTTTCTAGAGAGGTCACAGGTGAATCTTTATTCCTTTCTGTCTGCCATTTTGTTTTGGTAGTGGTGGTAGTGGTGGTGGGGGTGGTAATCTTGGTGGTCATCTTTAAGACATTCAAACTGCATCGTATGTATGGTAGAAAGAGCTAAGTCCCCTTCCCTCCCAGCAGAGTGCTCCGTCCTACCCGGGATGCCTGGTGACACACTGAAAACTACGTCATATCAGGTTAATTCAGAACTTCCTGACATAGCTATATGCCCAGTGTTGCAGGCCAAGTGCTCTGCACAGGCTCCCTGAGAATCCTAGAAACCCTGGCTAGCCAGGCCCCAGAGGCCTATACATGGTTAGTCACCTCCATACTGCCAGAACAAAATTCCTGACAAAAATAACCTAAGCAAAGAAGGGTCTCTTTTGGCTCACAATAAAAAGAGTACAGCCCATCCCAACAGGGAAGGGTAGGCAGCAAAACATGAGGTGGCTGACACTTCTTCTTTAGACACACCCTCAGAGACAAACCCAGAGGCATGTTGTACTGGCTGGCTTTGTGTGTCAACTTGACACAAGCTGGAGTTATCACGGAGAAAGGAGCCTCCTTTGAGGAAATGCCTCCATGAGACTCAGCTGTAAGGCATTTTCTCAACTAGTGATCAAGTAGGGAGGACCCAGCCCATTGTGGGTGGTGCCATCCCCTAGGCTGGTGGTCTTGGGTTCTATAAGAGAGCAAGCTGAGCAAACCAGGGGAAGCAAGCCAGTGAGTCACATCCCTCCATGGCCTCTGCATCAGCTCCTGCTTCCTGACCTGCTTGAATTCCAGTCCTGACTTTCTTTGGTGATGAACAGCAATGTGGAAGTGTAAGCTGAATAAACCCTTTCCTCCCCAACTTGCTTCTTGGTCATGGTGCTTATGCAGGAATAGAAACCCTGACTAAGACACATGTCTCCATGACAATTATAAATCTAATCAAGCTGACAATGAAGGTCAGCCAACCCAGGGACTATGCCAGGTGCCTCCCACCTGGATGTATGAAGGCCATGTCCCTGTTGTGAGACACCTTCCCAGGCACCCATGTAATATGCCCTTTATCATCCTTTCGATCACTGTTCCCATTTCATAGATAAGAAAACTGCTAGCCCAGGGAAGCCAGCATGCCCCGTATCATAGGATCAGCAATTGACGAATACCATAGGAGTTAAAATCCACCGACCCTCAGCTCTTAACCATCATCTTCCAGGCCCCGGGCAGAGGCACGTGCAGGGCAGAAGGTCCAAGCAGCATCCGCAGTGGAGGTGATGGTCCCAACACCAGAAGAGTTGGAAGGTAAAGCAGGGTGCATGGCTGTGTGTCAGCAGGGCGGGCCCACCGAAGACTTAAGAGCTGGGTGGCGTGATATGAGTTTCCTGCTTCAAAAGATTAATGTGGTAGAGAGGATGGAAGAGGACAGACAGACAGAGGGCATTTCAGGACTCTCTATTAAAACAGTCCAAGCATGACGAGATAAGGGCCTAAACCTGCTGAGAGAGCAAAAGCCGGAGTGAGAGAGGGAGTGAGGGGCGGAGACAGAGACAGAGACAGAATGAGAGAGCATGAGAGCGAGAGAGAAATAGAGACAGACAGAGATATAGAGAGACAGAGAGAGCGTGAGAGTGCGAGAGAGAACGAGAGAGAAAGCCTGGTTGAGATTCTTCAAGGAAATGCCTCCATCCCTCAGTTTCTCAGTCCTGTCCTTTATGCTGTAGGTCTGTATTTTGCCTCAGTCAATGAGCCCAGGTTTTCCTACCCGCCACCCTCCCACACGTCTACTCCACCCCCACCAACCCCCCTTCCCCCTCTCAGAGGCAGTTCCTAAGCCCCTCCCCCGTCTCCAGGCCTGTGCTCCTCACTGGCTTCCAGTGCCACCATATATTCGTTCTACTGCCTGAAAAAAAACGCTCTCAACGGATCCCGAGCAGAAGTGAGTTGGCGCGTCAGAGCAGAGGGCATTAAGGTTAATCACCTAATAATTTACTACAGTGAGTGCATCTGGAGACATTTTGATTCCCACTAATTGTGCATTGAGCAAAGTAAACAACACATTGTCCATATCCCAGCTGTGTTAGCATGTCAAGGCGAGCCTCTCTTGTGATGTATAACGCGGCGTCGCTTTCCCCACGAGCGAGCCGAGCGTAAGGCCACTTGATGGGGCACTAGAAAGACCAACAGCTCTTCAGTCCCCATGGATTGGTTTTGTAAAGATTTTCTCTTAATAGGTCCATGAGCCAACCTGCGTCGCTGCATCCCCGGGTGCCATTCGGAGGACCTGTGTGATGGACACTGATGGGATTACTCAGTCCCAAGGCTCTCTGTATCCATGACACTCCATCATCCTCGGAGCCTGAGAAGTAGCTGTGGGACCGGAAGTTGGAGCCGAGGCAGAGTGGGCAGAGCTGCTTATAAGAGATGCCAAATCTAGGCCCAAAGCCCAGATCATCTAGCGGCTAGCCAAGAGGAGCAAACAATAATCAGGCAAGGCAGCAGCCCTCAACTAACCTGGGACAATGAACCGCCTCGTGGAAATAGCTCGAGAACCAAATCCAAACGTCACTCACTTGGGGCACCTTCCACCCCACCCCCAAACTGTCTCTGCAACGTTTCCTTCACTTCTCCTAGGCTCTGTGATCCTCATGGGGTCTGATTTTCCCATCTCTAGCTTCAAGTATGAAGGTTGGGGCCAGGCTTGGTTACCAAAAGCAGCTTCTCCCTGGGCACGGGACAAAGAGGTTAAAGATAGACACATTTCCCAAGTTTAACCAATCAGATTGATTAATGCTCAACTCAAATATCTTGTGTTAGCCTTCAGGGAAAGAGAGTTATTTGGTTTAAATTATCAAAAGAACTCAGTTTGAGCTCATAGAGAGTGATTGACACAGTACCACAAGAGAGAAGTGTATGACGAGAGACTTCAAGTAGAGGAGCTGGTACCAAACCCTGAAGAGGCTAAGGTTGAGTCCACAGGACAGTGTCTCAGTCAGGGTTCTTATTCCTGCACAAACACCATGACCAAGAAGTAAACTGGAGAGGAAAGGGTTTATTCAGCTTACACTTCCACATTGCTGTTCATCACCAAAGGAAGTCAGGACTGGAACTCAAGCAGGTCAGGAAGCAGGAGCTGATACAGAGGCCATGAAGGGATGTTACTCACTGGCTTGCTTCCCTGGTTTGCTCAGCTTGCTCTCTTATAGAACCCAAGACCACCAGCCCAGGGACAGCACCACCCACAATGGGCTGGGTCCTCCCCACTTGATCACTAGTGGAGAAAATGCCTCACTGCTGGATCTCATGGAGGCATTTCCTCAAGGGAGGCTCCTTTCTCTCTTTCTCTGTGATAACTCCAGCTTGTGTCAAGTTGACACACAAAACCAGGCAGCACAGAGAGTGCGTTCACTTCTGGAGGCAGCCATGCTTAAAGCCAGCAAGACTGAAACTTGTCCGCCCTTTGTTCTTGCCACAGAGTAGGTGTGGCTTAGGACCCCGCCACGCTTTCTGCCTGGTGACTTTTGTATCATGGTTTGCAGTACATAGAAGGTAAGGAATAATGGCCATTGGTTATTTTTAATTGCTGTCAAACTGCTATGATTGTTAAAGACTCCAAAACCCAGCCCTATTCAGACGCCATGTTTAAGTTGTATTTTATTTTTATGTGTACCTCTGTGTTTTGAGTGTGCAGGGGACACTCAGGGGCCAGAAGAGGGTGTCAGGTCTCCTGGAACTGGGGTCACAGACAGTTCTAAGCCAGCCACCTTGGGAGCTGGGTACTGAACTCTGGTCCTCAACAAGTGCTTTTAACTGCTGAGCCATCTCTCTAGCCTCCTGAACCATTTTATTTGGCAAATCAGCTCAAGAATTTGGAAAGGGGGTCGATCTAATTCCTATTTCCTGCAAAGATTCGAAGTGATGTAATGCCTCTAACTTGGAGTATCTGTTTCAAAAAGCAACCAGAGCATGTGGAATTGTCTGTAACAGCCGCAATGGTGGGAGTGGGAGGGCAAAAGACTGTGGTCTTCTAGCTGGGTGTCTGTGCTCAGAAAGACTGTCTCTCTGTGTTCTATTCTTAGCTGTCACTAAGAATCTAATCCCCATGAGGACATGTACTCCGACAGTGTATAGTGCTGTGGGTGACCACTTCCCCCCTCTGAAAGCTCTTCCGTGTTCCCGGAGCCACGTAAACACACGTAAGTCCTGTGTGCCTTCTGACTACAAAGTTCAGCACAGAGCCTTAGGATCCAGATGGGGCGGCTGAAGCTGGCTGGAACTAGGTAACTTAACAGAGTCCCTTCCACCTGGGAAAGAACAGGAAGAGCCTCCAAGCATAACCTGGGGACAGTCACCTGCCGGAGCATTTTGCTGCTGCTGATTCTTGAGACAACAGTGTGACCTTGAGGAACATCTGGCCTCTCAGCAGCGATGTTAGCAGGATAGCGGAGCCCACCTCACAGATGACAGATGGATTCAACAAGATAATGAGTACAAGCTCTTCCTCTCTAGAGCTTGGCCCAACGGAAAATCCGGCAAAGGCTTGCTAGGATTGAACTTTTAATCCCAGCACTAAGGAGACTGAGGCAGGATAACCATGAATGGAGGCAAGCCAAAACTATATAGTTTGAGACCCTGTAATTGAAAAAGAGAAGAGGAGGGGAGGGGTGGGGCGGGGGGAAAAGGAGGAGAGGGGGAGCGGGGGAGGGAGAGAAGGAGGGGAGACAGAGGGGGAGAAGGGGGAGAAGAAGGGAAGGGGAGAGGAGGGAAGAGAAAGAATGAATCTGTGCACAGAAACCTAACTCATCTGAGGAAAAAGATCACAAAACAACAGATCATTCTCTCAGGAAGTTCACGTAGGACACAGGACAAACCTGAGAGATGGTCCAGGCTGTGGTGGGAAAAGATTAGGAAATCCATCAGCACCGAATGACAAAGTAACTTATGGCTGGGGAACACGGGCTGCTGCAAGAAATGGGGAAAGAGTCCTGCAGCTCAGGGAGTTCAGACGCAGCCCAGATCTGTGGGACACACAGAAAACCCAAGTGACAGTGACACATGTAAAAGAATACACATCATATATTTCTCTGTCTCCTCCTGCAAGCTACAAGAAAATGTCCTTTTAAAACGTCTTGTGAGAGCTGGGGAGATGACTTAGAAGATAAAGTGCTTACCTTGCAAACAGGAGGACCAGTGTTTGATTCCCAGAACGCACATAAAAAGGCCAGTGTGGTAGCCTGTGCTTTTATAATCACGGGGCCGAGGAGCTGAGGAAGCAGAGAATGGAGAATCCCTGGGGTGCAATGGCCAGCCAGCCTAGACTAATCGGTGACCCTGAGTCCAAGTGAGAGGTCCTGTCTCGAAAACACAAGCCGAGTGCTGGAAAGATGGCTCAGAGGTTGAGAGTGAGAACCCAAGTTTGGTTCCCAGCACCCACATCCAGCCACTTAAAACTGCCTGTGACCCCAGCTCCAGGGAGCCAAGGCCTCTGGCCTCTGTGGGCTCCTGAACAAATGCGTTCCTAGCTACACAGAGACATAGTTAGAGATGATTTTTAAAAATCTGAAGAGACAAGTTAGACGGCAACCGGGGAAAACTCTGCAGGCTGACCCCCATGCATGTACATAGGAATAAGAAATCACACGTACGCACATATGTGCATGTGCACTTGCACATGTGTGCACACACACAGCCTAGTGAGCACACACACCACCTATGGTATAAGCTGCAAGTTGAGTGTGGAGTAGAAAAATCGGCTATGATTTGATTTTTTAATTATTAAGCACTAGTCCTGAATTACTGATGAAGTTAGAAATTTGTAGCAAGGAAACACTGAAGGTGACTAAAGGTGACCCCAGACTGTTCCCAGCTAAAAAAAAAATCCTGTGTGGTGGGCACAGTGCTGCATGTGGTGGTTTGTGTATGCTTGGCCCAGGGAGTGATACTATTAGAAGGTGTGGCCTGTTGGAATGGGCGTGGCCTTGTTGGGGTGGGTGTGGCCTTGTTGGAGTGGGTGTGGCGCTGTGAGTGTGGGGTTTAAGACCCTCATTCTAGCTGCCTGGAAGCCAGCATTCTGCTAGCAGCCTTCAGATGAAGATGTAGATCTCTCAGCTCCTCCTGCACCATGCCTGCCTGGGTGCTGCCATGCTCTTGCCTTGATGATAGTGAACTGAACCTCTGAACCTGTAAGCCGGCCCCAATTAAATGATGTCCTTCTAAGAGTTGCCTCGGTCATGGTGTCTGTCCACAGCAGTAAAACCCTAACTAAGACACTACAGAGAAAAAGAAACCCAGCCACTTTCCACAGTGTAAAACCAAGAAGAAGAAACAGGTTGATAGACTGAATTATATTATTTTTGCCGATT
This sequence comes from Rattus norvegicus, assembly GCF_021556685.1. NCBI lineage: Eukaryota > Metazoa > Chordata > Mammalia > Rodentia > Muridae > Rattus > Rattus norvegicus. The sequence continues at coordinate 160,542,405 of NC_141536.1, forward strand.
TAATTTTTCATTCTTTTAAATCTTACTGCAGTCGGCTGGCGGTATCCCACACACAGTGCAATTATCTTTCCTCAAAACACCATTGCTCCGTTGAACGTTTTCCCTGTGCACAAACAGGCCTGCCAGAATTGTGGTATCTTGTGAGGAAATTATCATCAACTTTCTTTTCTCTTCACGAGAAAAGAAAAGCCTGCACAATGAGACTGATGAGTGCTGCTGTTTTAGGTGCGATACCTTCGCCCAGATGGAATCTTTGTTTCAAAATATAAACATATTTTTAAACTTTTTATGTGTCTGAGTGGTGTATGCGTGTATGAACACATATATGTGCCCATTAGCTTGCCTCTTTGTGCATATGTAAACTTCAGGTGTCCTGCTCAGCCACACTCCGTATCTTTTTGAGATCAAGTCTCTCACTGAGCCCAGCTCACCATCTTGACTAGACTGGCTGGCCTGCGAGCTCCCATCAGTCATGTGTCTTCACTACCCACCCACTACTGGGGTTATGGGGACCCACTGGCAAAGCTAACATTTATGTGAGTTCTGGGACTCTGAACTCAGGTCCACATACTTATTCAGAAAGCACCCTACCCACTGAGCCATCCCTCCAGCAAACCAAACCACTTCTTTCATTCATCATCCTGGCCGTCCACCTCCTGCTCCTCTCTGATCATCCTAGTGAACCCTCGCTTATCCCTCCCAACCCTTCTGCCCCAGCAGCTTCTCTTTCTACTTTTATGTCATGTGATTGCAACATATGTAAACATAATATGTATTAAATCGTCTGTGCAAACAATGTGCCATTGCCTCAGAGCCTGGCTTACTTCACCTAGTTTGATCGTCTCCCATTCTGTTCTCTTCCCCTTCATCCCTTCTGGGAGGTACATGAGGCCTCGCACACCTTTTTTTAGCCATCTGCTTGCATTCACAGGGGGGCTTTGAACCCGCACAGAGACCTGGCCTTGCTCATTGCAGGGTACTCCCCTGCAGCATCCTCACTGTGATAAAGTCACCTCAGAGTTTTCCCACAAACCTCTGATCATCCCAACCCTTCTCTTCCATTTTCCCAAACTCAGTAAAGGATGGCCACATCCTAAAGGTGGCAGAGTGGCAGCCACTCTTGGCTGATGGCTCTCTGTTATCTCAGTTCCTCTTCCACGACGTCTCTGTTGGTTGGACCATGAACACTTCTCCCTAGTCCACCTCATCTTGTATCCTCACTGCCTGGAGCTGGTATCAGCCACCTCAGGTCTCGCCTGCTCTGGGGAAGAACTTCCTCCTCAGTCTCCCTTCGATCCTTGCCTCCTGTCTACTGAAGTTGACACATTCAGATGTTAATCATTCCGTGGCTTCCTGATATATTCAGATTGTGCCTTGTGCTCTGTTAGAGTAGAACCCATGTAACTCCATGTCTGAATCCTTCTACCACCCTGCAGCTCGTAGAAATCACAGGAGTTCACCTCTCCTTTCGACCTTTTCCTGACACTGTCTTTTCTTTTCCCCCTGGAGGATTTGCAAACTTGACCCCTTTACTCCATAGCATTCCTGGCTTCAGTGTTGGCCCCCTTGGGCTACCCCCTCTTAACCAGGCCCCTCCTACTAGAGAAAATCTCCATTGCCTTGGCAACACTCAGCACAAGCACAAAATCCCTGACTCAAGCATTTAGAGAGTGTGGAAAGTTCTGGGTCTTGGTTATGACTGGTGACCTAATTGACCTCACCAGATGACACTTAGCTGAGATGCAAAAGCATTGTAGAATAGATCAGAAACATTTGTGAATTTCTGAGCTGACATTTAGCATCTTGATTGGAGGGGAGGGATGCTTTCTAAAAGGCACTGAATTAAACACTATCCTCTTTGACCTTGAAGAACCTGCTTTATGAAAGAGGTGGAAAAAAAATCTATGGGGTAAACAAAGCAAATACCATAAGCCAGGGTGATTGCAGGCTAGTTACACCATTAAATTATGCCCTTTACGTATGTTGTGTTTACCAGATGGACTTCTCATGAGTTTGGGTAAGGGATAGGGATAGGGATAGGGATAAGGATAGGGATAGGGATAGGGATAAGTTTAAGGTTAGGGTTAGGGTTAGGGATATGGATAGGGTTAGGGCTAGGACTAGGGTTAGGACTAGGATTGGGGCTAGGGTTAGGGTTAGGGTTAGGGCTAGGGTAGGGGTTAGGGTTAGGGTTAGGGTTAGGGCTAGGGTAGGGGTTGGGTTAGGGTTAGGGCTAGGGTAGGGGTTAGGGTTAGGGCTAGGGTAGGGGTTGGGTTAGGGTTAGGGCTAGGGTAGGGGTTAGGGTTAGGGCTAGGGTAGGGGTTGGGTTAGGGTTAGGGCTAGGGTAGGGGTTAGGGTTAGGGCTAGGGTAGGGGTTGGGTTAGGGTTAGGGCTAGGGTAGGGGTTGGGTTAGGGTTAGGGCTAGGGTAGGGGTTAGGGTTAGGGCTAGGGTAGGGGTTGGGTTAGGGTTAGGGTTAGGGCTAGGACTAGGGCTAGGGTTAGGGTTAGAGTTAGGGTCTTGATGCTCTGAGTTTGGAAGGAAGGACATGATTTAAACTATAGAAGTAGATATAGCAGGCTACAGAAAATTCAGGAATGGTCTTTTAAAGGACAGTTGACGTACACCGCTGTGCTACGATATTGCAGAATCTGTTAAAACTAGTCAAAACTGCTTTCAGTGTGGAGTTTATGGCACTGAAATATTGTTTAAGAAGTAAAGTTGCCATCTTAGTTGTGGTGGCCCAGGTCTGTAATCCCAACTCTTGCTAGATAGAGATAAGAGATTTATAAATCCAAGATCATCCGTGACTACATAAAGAAACCAAGAACCTGGACTGCATGAGATCATTTCAAATAAAAGAATAAAAGAAAACGACCTATTTGTCTACTAAAAGTCAAGACTAGGCATTCTCTAGTGTCCTCTGCACCCAAGAGCAGTGATCACTTCCTAGGTCAGCTTGACCCTCGCCTCCAGGGTCATCCTGTGTATTCCTGCCTCTGCTCACCCAGTCCCTGGCTCTCTTTACTCTCCTTACGGCTGCAGGGAGGGAAGCAGTCTTTCTCCTCAGACAAGAAAGCTGCAGCTATCCCTACCTTTTATCCAAAGGGCTCTTCTTCTTTCGTGTCCTTGTCAGCCTTGCTTAAGTTGGGATCATTAAATCCTTTCCCTAAGTAGACTCCGTGAGACAGCTGGCACCACCCCCACCCCCACTCAAACCTCAGGAATCTTAAGTGTCAGAAGCAAACAGATGTTCTCCCCCTTTCCATCTTTTTTATAAAGGCCAGTAAGTGGTCCAGGACCTCAGGCATGCTTGATGCATCCTAATGCAAATTAACTGGAGGAGGGAGGACGCAGGTCACAGAAGAAGCAAAAAGCAAAATGCAACTGCTTGGCTTCTCAAGTTTTTCCATCATAAAATCGGGCTCCACATACAGGTGATGAAGGAACATTCTGACCTCTTCCGAGTTCACAGCTGAAACATCTTTTTCATACTGGATCATCACGCGATTAAGTAAGTACACAAATTAAGAAACAGAGTGTTTCAAATGACCGAGGAAGTGACTTTGGTCCAGACAGAAAGCACTATTTTTGATGGGTTTAAAGGATGCCAACAGGTGAGATTGATCTTGGTTCTAGTTTGAATGTGCAGTGCCTCCCCTTGGGCTCGTGAGTTGAACAGTTGGGACCAGCTGGTGGCACTGTTCAGGAAGGTCGTGGAAGCTACAGGAGGTGGAGCCCCACTGGAGGAAAGTGGGAGGGTCTTGAAGTTTTATACCCTCACCCCACTTGCTGTTACCTCCATTTCCTGACAGTAGATGTGATCGATGTGACTAACAACCTTCCTGTCACCAAGCACACACTTCCTAAACCAACCACCGCATCTCCCCACTGGGACGAAGGAATGGCATTGTCTCATGTTTAAGTCAAAATAAACGCTTCCCCCTTAAGACGATTCTTGATAGGACTTTTGTCACAATAATCAGAAGACTAAGTAACAGAAGTCTGACCTTTCTACATAGGAAGATAGTGGCTATTAGGAAGGCTACTTAAGAGAATGGGGCTTGCGCGGGTCTGTGTGCAACCACTCCGTTTTGACTAAGAGGATTTCCTTACTTGAGCCCATGAACACATCAGAGATTATAAAGGGCTAACTGCCACCCTCCCCAACCACCTCTTGGAAGAGTTGGTAGAGAAGAGGCAGGAGATGGCTATAACCCGATTGAAGATGCACATTGGAGTGGAACGAAGGGAGAAAGACAAGCACTCAGAGGACCAGGTCACCATGAGAGGGGAGGAAGGGCAGAGGCAGACACACTCATGGCTCGATTTAATAAGGCATCTATTTGGAATCCAGTAAAGCTAGATTCCTTGAGAGGATGCTGGAGATGAGTAAGCCAGAACCCTCCAAGTTTGTGGCCAACCAGCCGGGAGTGATATCAGCAAGTTAGGAAGAGGTACGGGCTTGTGGAGGGAAGCTAGCCCCATACCTGTTTCTCTATCTGCCACATTTGAGGCCCCAGGAGAATATGCAGGAGGCAACTCCCAGGAGGTTACCGGAGATGTAGGAACCCATCCAAATGGACCGCCTGGTGATGGTTGCTAAAACTGCCTTGGCTGGAATCCCCTGAAATGCTGGCACCTCTGAAACAGACTGTTCTCTCTCCTTTGTTTTTGTTTTTGGCAAGGAACTGACCAGAGGTCTATCACCAGGGGCTCCCCGTGCCTATCGAATAGCAATGAATGCAGAGAACCTGGAGGGTGTTAGGCAATGCCAGGGATGAAACTATTGCTGTTCAGCTCAAACTCTGGGCCCTTGCCTCCCACCTCTGGGATCCCACCCCTCGATACCAGCACACACATCCACTGCGCTGCGGCGTGGGTGCCAGTGTGTCCATCTGTCCGCAGTTTGTAAAACAAACTTAACTTATAAAGCAAAAAAAAAAAAATCACTGCGAAGTCATGTGAACAAAATCGCTGGTGGTAAGTAGACAATACGGTAGAAATGAAACCCACAGGTAAAGGTAAAGTGTGGATCTGACCACAAACTGCTGCTGTAGGCAGCGGCCATTTTAACAATACTGACTTAAGGCCCAAATCCTTCGCTTTGGGCTCCTTTGTTCCTCATCACGAAACCCCCTTCTTCCCTTGGAGGAAGCCCCTCTGGGTATGTGTTCAAATGCAGACAAATCCAATCAAATCCGTATTCTCATGATCTTCCTGTGCCAGCCCATTCCCGGATCTCACCACTCCAGGTCTGTGTCCCAGACAAACCCAAGTGATCCCTTATGTCATAAGCCCTGCTGAAGTTGTCCAAGCAGCTGCTGCCAAACCTGAGCCGTTTAGTACTTCCCATGGCCTGCTGTGAACTTCTTGGCAGCATCCAAGGCCTTCCTCCACCCAGGAGCTATATGAAGACCAGCATCCTCACCCACCACCCACGACTCTGGGTGACACTCTAATGACTCCATGAGACTCCCAGCTGCTCTGAAGCTCTCCGGGTCTTCTCAGCCAATGACTTCAAGACTGCTTCTGCTAAAGGTACTGGCTGTCACTTGGGCTGGCAGCTGCAAGATGCCTGGTGGGTAACAGAAAGCAGATAATGTTTAGCTTGTCCGCCTCTGTTTGTAGCTGCCTTTGCTGAGCTGAACCATTCTGTCCTGCAGTTACCAGAGTTCCAGGAACATTAGACCCTACAGATAAATGTCTTATGATGATAGCGGACCCGGCCGCCCCTCCACCCTGACCACTCTAGGCAACAACCAGCAACTTCTGACACGGACAAGCAACTTCCCACCCACAACCAAGGCAATGATCAATTTGGCTTGCAGTCAAGAACTTATTAACTCTTGCAGACTCTTGGGCCCAGTCCTTGCTCCCCACTACAGAATCTCAGAATCCAATGATAGCACCCACCCCCCAAGCAAGAGCTAAGGACGCTGGGATCTCTTTCCTTGTCTTCCTTGCCTAGCCATACTTGAAGTTCCCACCCGGTTTCCACCACAGCCTGTATAGTTTCAGTTTGGATGTGAGTGGGACCCTACTAACTAACTAACTAGCTCTTCTTCTAGTCCATCATCTCTTCTAATGCCTTCATTTCTGAAGAAAGGCCTCTCACACCCGGCCTTCCCTCTCTACTGGATGGCGACCCAGTTTTTTCACATTTGCACCATGTCCACCTTCCCGCTTCTCACCGGCTCCTCCACAGCCATCTATAAACGACTGAGCTTTCTGAAGCGTCTCTGTGTAAGTCAGCTTTTTAAGCGATAGATAATGCCCTAACTACTCTCTATGCAGGGGACCTTTAATTCCCATATATGCAGTCATACCTTGTACCTGTGTAGCCTTCCTCAGGAGTCTTTCTCATTGTTTTCACACGACAGAATCTCTCACTGTATTGCAGCTCACTGAGTAGGCTGGGCTGGCTGACCAGGAACCCCACGGACCCTCCCTTTGCCCCCCACCCCAATCATGGAATTGGAAGTATATAACACTATGGCATGCCCTGCTTTTTTTACAAAGTTTTTTTTTTCTTTTAAGACCAGACTCAGCGTCTTATGATTGGATGGCAAAACCTCACTGATTTCACTCTCTCCCCAGCTCCAGCAATCTTCATCCCCACAAACATTTACCAGGGGTGCTGTTGCTTCCCTTGCTTATCAGAGAAAAACTAAAGCTTACCAAGGCAAGTGAAAGACAGATCTAGTTCACTTGCAAGTGTTTGGGGGTTGCTGAAAAAGTTCCCAGCAACAACTTAAATACCCACAGCCATTCATGGGTTCAGAGGTGATTTCTTTCTGCCGTCTTCACAGCGCACGGCTTCCACTGTCCTGTTTAATGCCTGATACAAGACAGCTGCACGGAGTCGGACTATCACGTCTGTATTTCATGGAACATGGGGGTGGGGGAATGGAAAGGTAAAAATGGTCTCCTTCTACCCTGAAGAGTAAGCCCTTAAAGGAACATCTGGAAGGTTCTCACAAAGCTCCACTCGCACACCTCATTAGTTGATGGGACCATAACTACCAAGAAATAAAGAGGAAATGAAGTTTACCACTCCTAGAGTGGAAAGTTAGCCCAACTCTTGTAGTAAGGAAAGGGGGAGCATGATTCTTTAATAGATCTCTTTCTCCTTCCCTCCTGGACTGAAAAGGCCACTCAGTCCCCCACCTGGAGCAGGTAATTCCTTCCCCTTTTTGTATGGTTGGTTTCGCTTTTTAGACGGGTCCTCATATAAACCGGGATAGCCTCAAGCTCACAATGTAGCCAAGAATGTCCCTGAATGTCCTATCCTCCTGCCTCTACCCCCAGAACGCTGGGGTTACCATCACATACGGCCGTGTCCAGTGAGGTGAGACGAAACCCAGGGCTTCCCCCATGTGAGGCAAGCAGTCTACCAACTAAGCCTCCTTCCATTCACAGATATCAGCTCTAACTCCAGTTATACCCCTCCAACAGCTTTCCACACCCCCATATCTAAATCCAGCAGGGACCAAATGCCCACGTGGCCACTGCCAATGTCCCCAGCTTGATTTTCTTCATTCTTCCCTGTCCTGTCTGGCGAGCAATGACATTTCCACCCTGACATCTAACAATCTGAAACTTCCCTGGTCAATTTCTATTCAAGCTCAGTTTTCCAGTTCTTCAGATACTCCTTAGGTAGAACTACCCTAGGCTAAGAGGACCCATCCTTCCCTCCTGCTCTCTGCCCTCACCCCTCCATCCCACTCTTTCCTCTCACTCCTCCCTCTCACTCTTTCCCCTCACTCCTCCCTCCCACTCTTTCCCCTCACTCCCACTCTTTCCCCTCACTCTTCCCTCCTACTCTTTCCCCTCATCCCCACTCTTTCCCCTCACTCCTCCCTCCTACTCTCTCCCCTCACCCCTCCCTCCCACTCTCTACCCTCACCCCTCCCTCCCACTCTCTCCTCTCATCCCTTCCTCCTACTCTCTCCCCTCTCCCCTCTCCCCTCCTTCCCACTTTCTCCCCTCTCACTCTCTCCCCTCTCCCCTCCCTCCCACTCTTTCCCCTCACCCCTCCCTCTCACTCTTTCCCCTCACCCCTCCCTCCCACTCCCCTCTCCCCTCCCTCCCACTCTCTCCCCTCACTCCTCCCTCCCACTCTCTCCCCTCTCCCCTCCCTCCCACTCTCTCCCTTCACTCCTCCATCCCACTCTCTCCCCTCTCCTCTCCTTCCCACTCTCTCCCCTCTCCCCTCCATCCCACTCTCTGCCTTCACTCCTCCCTCCCACTCTCTCCCCTCTCCTCTCCCTCCCACTCTCTCCCCTCACCCCTCCCTCCCACTCTCTGCCCTTCTCCCCTTGCACTGAACTGAGCTCCAAGGAGCTGGGGCACAGTGACTCGTCATTCACAGATCTCTAGCACCTTAGTGGATCCACACAGCAGGGGCATCATTTGTTTGTCAGGTCACCCACCCAGCTAATAAAGCACCATGATAGCATATTGTGTGTTAGGTCTGTGCCTCCACGCCGCCCTGGGGAGGCTCTGCAGCACAGCGCATCTGAATGTCTTTTCGGTTTTCTATTGGCTTACATCTGGCAGAAGCTTAATAATGTATTTTCCAAGCAAACACACGTCTACTTCCCCACGATTTATTAAGCCCCTACTACATACCACTCGCCAGGCCTGTTTGAATCATGAAGACATGGTAGATAGAATACATAATTCATTCGGTGCCCTTGGGTCCCCCCAAACCTTCACCTCACCACCCCATTAGACTTTCAGCTTAGAACTCCCAAGATGAGTACACTCCCACCCTCTCAACAAAAGAACAATGGAAGGTAAATTCCTGAACTTTCTTCATGATTTCTTTGTGCATCGTACAGGAGAATACAGCTCATGTCTCTTGGAGATCAGGGTGACCAGAAGCCAGCACTCGACCCATGTCACCTGAAAGGGCCCAGTGTGAAAGGGACCAACTCTCTGTGACTCCCAAATGACGAATGGTGTTTCACCATCTTGGGAACAGAAAAGTTAGTTTCCTGAAACATTATCCAGAGGCCTCCCCACAAACGCCATTCCTTCTTTGTTGGAAGCTTGGGTGTGTTTACGAGGATGACTTATCACATGTGTTTACAACAAAAGTCTTTCTCCAAGCCTGGGATGGCACTCCACAGAATAAAAGCAATTCCACCTGTGGGAGGAGGTGGGCAGGGCAAGCAGCCATCAGTGAAGCAAACCTAACTTGAGTGAGGACAGGGACAAGAGCTCCAGGGGCATTTGTCTTGACACTGCTCTCTGACAGTTCTGCCCTCTAGAGCTTTCTTTGAGCTGTCTCTTTTAATCCTAAAGTGTAAAACAGAAGCCCTGCTGTGAGGATACAGCCCTGGACACAGTTGCCTTTTTGTCTGTTTTTACTTTTGTATAATTAGCGCACAAAGTATCAGGTTTCACTAAGCCATTTTTTTTTGTTTGTTTATGATTCCCCTTCTCTGTCTCCCTGAAACCCTGCCCCCCAACACCAGTGCTCTTCCACCACCACCACCCCTGCCTCCAAGGCACAGGAATTCTTCTCAACCTATCTCCTACCCCCACCCCAACTCCCCTACCCACCCTGCCCCCCCACCCGCCCACCTCCCCATTCCTTTCCAGCTCTATGACTTAGAGCCACAGGCACACATGCATAAACATGAAAGCGAGGGGCCAAGTTTGAGAAGAATGCAGTATTTACTGTTCTGGTCTGGATTACCTCCCATAATACAATAATTTCCAGATCTACACATTTTTCCCAAAAATGTTAGCCACAGTAGACAGAGCCTGAGGTTAGCCCCTGGCATAGGCTTGTACACTACACACAACTACACACACACACACACACACACACACACACACACACACACACACACTACTCCCTGGGCCGCATTGGTTTAACCTGCTCAAGTCCTCAGTTAGGACTCACCTCACTAGGATAGTAAATGATGACACACCTCCTTCCGCTGACAGGGCACACTGCACAAGCTTTCTGCCCTTTGCCCCCTGCAGGGTCAGAGGCTGCCCTGCCCTCCATAAAGGGGGAAGATGCTAACAAAGGCAGGTCAGACCCAACCCATGCTCACCAACAGCAGCTGATTTATGAGAAGAAAACTAAAACAACTGCCTCCAAGAGCCAGTCCAATCCACAATTAAAGCTGAATCTTTGCATTTAAAGGGAAATCAATGTCATTGATCAAATCAAATAAGAACAGCCACATACGAACGCATGACAGTTCTGAATGCTGCAAAACACTGTTCTCAGATAAAACATTGAAAATAAAATCAGTGTGGGTGTCTTAGAGCCATAGATACGGGGAGGTGGTGCCTACCAGGGAAACTTGGACGCTCTACAGGGAGGGGGTGCCCACCAGGGAAGCTTGGACGCTCTTATTTCGGCTGTACATGGGGTACAATTGCTCAGAGTGAGCTCTTGGCTGGTGACCCAGGTTTGTCTAAGCCCTCAGCGGCTGGTCATTTGTCGGTGGATTTTATTTAACAGCAAGGACTTCAGTGGATTTCCTACCCCCTTTCCTGGGGTTCCACACAGCAGTCAATTAAATTAGCCCCAAACTTGAAAAGACACCGAAGTAATCAGTTTAGGGGGATTTGGATTACACTGGCTCCAAGTCTGGTTTTGCAAGGCAATCTTAAGTCTCCAGCCACCGGGCTCTGGAATTGCATCCTGCTTCCTCGGAAGGAAACTCATGGGCAGTGGGGCCAGCAGGGCTGCACGATGGCCTCAGTTTTAGGAGTGTCGTTCTTGACCAACTCCATCCACACTTCAGCCCCAGTGGTGTGAGTCTCGGGAAGACTTGCTAAAGACCGAAGGGTTCCCCCAACTCCCCAACACTAGTAGACAGTATAGAGCATGTCCGTAAGTGTGGGAGCTGCTATGAATCATGCCAAACTGAAAAGGTGACAGGAAGATTGGATTTCTCAAACACTTTTTAAGTAGTTGAAGTCTGGGGTGTGGCTCAGTGTATAAAGTGCTTGCCCTGCATTCACGGAACCCTTCCTGTGATTCCCAACCCGGCATGCACCAGATGTACGTATGCTGGGATTGTAGCCCTTGAGAGCAGAGGCAGGAGGTTCAGAAGTTCAAGGTCATTCTCGGCAGTATAGCAACATTGACGCCATCTTGAAACACAGAAGACACCATTTAAACAATAATAAAAATGAGAAGCAATAAATAAATCCTTCGTATCTGCAAAAGTTGACCAGGCTAGGCATCAAAAACTGCTTGGGAAATGTTTACTGTCAAGCAATGGTGCTCTCCTCAAACTTCAACTTAAAAGAAAGCCCTCAGGGACGAGGTTTCCCACACAAGACTCTGAGGTAGAGTTTCAGGGTTATCTAAGTTGGGTAGAGGTGTGGGCTTTTATGTCTCTTCTATTGTAATGAAATAACCCAGAGACATTTCCATCCCTTTATTAGCGTTTCCATTAAATCTGATGCATGGCGAAGAGCACGGCCTTGAAAGGAGAATCCAGGAAGAGCCGCAGCCAATTGTCATATCTCTAAACGAGAGTGAAGTGGGATGAAAACCATAATGCGGCGAATAAATCCCAGGATCCCCGGGAATTTACCTCAAGAGCTGAATCGCTAAGCTACAAATAAAAACTAAACAAGGAGAGGGGGAAAGGCCGTCAAAGCCGAGAGCTATGGCTTTGGATTTGTGGCTGGAGTGTACAGGGGTGTGTGCACACCTGTGGAGACCGGCGCTCGGCCTCAGGTGTCATTCCCTAGGACTGTCCTCTTCCCGTTGAGACAGACTCTTTCAATGAACCTAGAGCACACAAATTTGGCTAGGCTGGGTGTCTGGTGAGCTCCAGGGATCTGCCTGTCCCTGCCTCGTGAGCCCTGGAACCACAGAGGCGCCTTCACCCTCAGCTTTTTACCTGAAGGTCCTCCTGCTGAACCCGTCATTAACAGAACCAGCTCCCCAGCCCACATAATGGTTGGTTTGTTTTTTTTTTTAACAAATAAAATTGATTTAAATGATCCTTGGAAGCACCTACTGTGTGTCAAGTGCCACTCTATGTGCTGCAGAGACCAAAACAGACAGAAATCCTGTGGCCGTCTGGCTGACATTCTGTGGGAAATGTAACAGAAGCAGATCAGCACTCAGATAAAGCCACAGAGCTGCAGGGGCTCTGAGAGCACCTCTGTTCTTTGATGGCCTCCTTCTCTGCTACATGGATTCATCAGAGGCTGGGCCTCAGCCTCACCCCATCGCCAGAGCAGCATGAGGGGTAGAGGAAGGCTGGGCACCAACCTCCTTCCCCACACCTGTGCACATGGCAGAGCTGGCACAATCGTACTGATTCCACAGAGGTTACACCTGTCAGGAAAGCCCGGGGCAGGAGAGGAGGATGGGTTTGCAGTGGGGTAGAAGCCAATTGTCTTTACTGATACCTCAGAGAGAGAAGAGGGAATAACAAGTAAAGACGGATACTCAGTTTTGCGTTCTGTTGCTTTGATAAATATACCATGGACCACCTTGGAAAGCATCTGTTTTGCTTACAGGTCCCAGTTTATCATCCAGAGACCCCAAGGCAGGAACCTGGGTGCAGGAGCTGAAGCAGAAACGATGAGGGAATGCTACTTATTGGTTTGATTTCCATGGCTTGTTGATTCAGCTTTGACATACAGTCCAGGACCACCTACATAGGGACAGTTCTGCCTAGAGTCAGCCCGGTCCTCCCACATCCACCATTAATCAATAACATGTCCCCTAGACATGCCCAGGAGCCAACCTGATGGGGTCAGTTCCTCGGGTGGGGTTCCTTCCTGCCAGGTTCGATGGTTCATATATGTTCCGCCCAGAGAGTGGCACTATCAGAAGGTGAGGCCCTGTTGGAGTAGGTGTGTCACTGTGGGTATGAGCTTTAAGACCCTCATTCTAGCTACCTGGAAGCCAGTGTTCTGCTAGCCACCTTCAGATGAAGATGTAGAACTCTGAGCTCCTCCTGTACCATGCCTGCCTGGATGCTTTCCTGCTCCCACTGATAATGGACTGAACCTCTGAACCTGTAAGCCAGCCCCAATTCAGTGTTGCCCTTTACAAGAGTTGCATTGGTCATGGTGTCTGTTCACAGCAGTAAAATCCCAACTAAGACTCCAGGTAACTCTAGTTTCTGTTGAGTTGACAAAGCCTAACAGCAAAGAAGTATGGGTAGGGATATCATCATAGAACGTAACAGGGATCTTGGCTAAGGAAAGTGTCTAAGGGTGGGATCCTGAACCCGGCTCCTTAGGTTTTCAGATAGCAAATTATAGGCAGAAATTTGCCTTAACACTTCCTGCCTCCCCAACTATCAAGTTAAAGTGTCAGTTCACTGTCTCCTGAGTGGCCCCTTGATGTTCTGCTCCAGAAGAGAATGACAGAAAAGGGCTATTAATGGTTGTGGTTATTAGCCTGGGTGGTTGGGCTGGTCACTTAGCTGACCCAAGCTCAGCAAATACCTCCTGCTCCTGGCTCATGGGGAAGCACAGGGGTGTTGGGAGATAAGCATGGCCAAGTCACCATCTCAGGCTTCTCTAAGTCTTGCTGTTTCTTCAGTCTTTCAAGGAAAAGTAAGGGGTAACACTCAGCCAGGTTCACAGAGTTAAACTGATTTGATTTGTGAGTGCTCCCTCGAAGTGACTGACAGCTATGGAAATGACCTGGCAAATGTTATGCAAATCTCAGCAGAGATTTCTCCCCCAAAATGAATGAGTGACTATGTAAGTTATATACTCTGTTCTGAATAGGATAAAAATATTTGATGACAAAAAAAAAAAACCAAAAGAAATGAAAGATAATGAAGACCAATCTCATTATAGTGTTAGGGGATATAAAGTCAGGCTCCTCTTTGCCCCTGAGATCTGGGGTGTGCTGTGGGTGCTATAGAACTCACTGTAGAACAATGGTGTTAAATCTCAGAGCCAGAGACTCATATCTGTCTGCTTACCACTGTCATTCACAACCAACTACTCCCCCTTGTTTGAATTTCTTCTGGTTCCCAAAAAATTGGTGGATCTGAATGGAAACGTCTGGATCTATGACCCTGGGCTGAATTCTGTTAGGACCTACCAACCTGGCCTCCATTCTGGGCTTTAGACTGTGGCCTTCTATCCTGTGCTGTTGGATGATAAGGGTCCCCTGGAGAGTTTGAAAAATTGTCCAGATCAGAAAAAGTCATGGAGCCTCAGTGTCCTGGTGACCATGCAAGTTGGGCAGAGCTCTTCAACCTGGTGTGGCCAGGCCTTTCTTGAATGGCACTGGAGGATTCCATTAACACAGTGCAAGGTTGAGAAATGAAACACGCACCAGACCAGGAATGAGATCTGAATCCTAGTCATGGAAACAAGAGTGAATGAAGGGAGTGCCCAGACCACAACAACCTTATCTGCTGCTGAGAGGGCAGAACCAGCCAGTGTCCATCCACAGAGGGATGGAGAGACACAACATGGCTCACAGACAGCAGTGTCCATCCACAGAGGGATGGAGAGACACAACATGGTTCACAGACAGCAGTGTCCATCCACAGAGCAATGGATAGATAGATAGATACAATGTGGTTCATAGACAGCAGTGTCCATCTACTGAGAGACAGATAGATACAATGTGGTTCATATACAGCAGTGTCCATCCACAGAGGGATAGAGAGATACAATGTGGTCCATATAGAGCAGTGTCCATCCACAGAGGGATAGAGAGATATAATGTGGTTCACAGACATCTACTGAGAGACGGATACACACAACATTGTTCACAGACTTCAGTGTCCTTCCACAGAAGGATAGATAGATACAATGTGGTTCACAGACAGCAGTGTCCATCCACAGAGGGATAGATAGATACAATGTGGTTCACAGACAGCAGTGTCCATCCACAGAGCGGTTGAAAGACACATGTGTTTCACAGACACAATGGGAACCTATCCCTAAAGAGAATAATGATGTGACATTTGCAAGAAAATGGTTGGAACGAGAAGCCACTGGGAAGTGGAAAATGCTAGAGGCAGATGGACAAATGCTGTCCAGTGGCTCATAGATTTAAATGCATGTGAGTCTCAAGGGCATGAAAGTAGAAAAGAGACAGAGAGATCTCAGGAGAGAGTAGTAGAATACATTTGACATGAAATCGGGAGGGACTTTTTGGGAAAAAGAGGGGGATTAACTAGAAGGGATAAGAACAGATGACAGGGTGGGTGACGCACAAAGGACACATGTGTGCAGATGCCACAGTGAAACATGTTACTCTGTGTGATGATTATTTTTTCCTCCGTGTTATCTTCTGATTGCCATCCATGGGTGCATGCAAACACATACACACACATGCAAACACAATACACACATATGCAAACACACATGCATGCAAACACATGCATGTGTGCATACATACAAACACAGACATATATACACACATGCATGCAAGCACACGCATACACACACACACACGCGCGCGCATGTAAACACACACATATGCAAACACACATACTCTCCTGTGTGATGATTTTCATAAATTTAAATTAAAAAAGAAAAGAAGTAAAGATGTGTAGAAATGCCCCCTAGGCAGAGAGGCCTGAGCAAAGATAATACATCATTAGGAGCCTGGGGCTGTGGCTCCCACTCGTAATCACACCACAGCAGAGGCTGAGGCAGGAAGATTGCCACCAGTTCGAAGCCTGCTTAGGTTGTTTAACAAGGGAGTGCTAGCACAGCCTGGGTTATGGGTTGAGACTCTTTCTCCAAAGAGGAGAAAATTAAGATGCTTGTTTCTCTCATTTAGCTTTCACTAAATGTCATTTTACATTAGTTCAGTGTTATTATTAATTGCTAGTTATCACTTTAAAAGCATTGCTGCTTCCCCAGCACACACTGTTGAAATTCGGACATCACCATCTGGTCTTCAACAGACCCTGCAGAATGGCCCCGTCTTACTCTTCCCTCACCGTCTTCCCCTTTCCAACATCCTTGGCCTGCCAGACGCTTCTGAGGTGCACAGGCATTCACCCTTCCACGCCCTTGCTCTGACTGCCTCTTTCCCATAAAACAAAAAGCAAAAACCGATAAAGCTAGCCCTTGTATACTGAAACCCAAAGTCTTCTGAGATCAGTCTGAGTCACGCATGTCGGCTTTATTTTGACCTCACCGAGAAGAATCCATGTTAGGACGACAAGAGGAACAAAAAACGAATCAACAAAATGAAACAAACCTACATCAATATCCATAGGTAGCAGGGCACCCATTGTGACCAGCAATCGGCTCTTCTATAAGTTGGGAAATTAATACACACATTGATAAACAGCCTCTATCATTTGCCCTTCTATTGCTAAAGGCTGTTCCTTCCTATGTGTAAGCTGCGTTTTGTCACACTTTCATCCACTTACAAATACTGGGGTTGACTTCTTGTGTTAGATCTTGTGAGCGGTGCTAAAATAGTGTGAGCAGGGTGCTTTCTTTGAGCCTTGCTACTCTGACCAGGCCAGAGGCTGTGTCACTGCAGTTTTGAATCTTTTTTCCACAAGACCGGCGGTGCTGACATCACTCACACACTAGTGTGTCCTTTCAAAGAGCGTGTTCTTGTAGCATTTGTATCACATGACAGGAACAGGTCAAGTCCAGTGTTTATAGCAATGAGCCACATACATATGACTCACTCTCAAGACAGCATACCGTCTTTACAGTAGCCTATGCTTTTACAGAGAGTACGAGCACTGCGTCTGATTTTATCTGGACGATTATTTCTAAAACTCCATTGAAAATGGCTTGCATCCCATCCTGAGATATCTCTAATCACATGAGACAGTGTGGCGAGCACACACAGAGGTCTTGTAGATGCTGTACAGTCTAGACACCACATGGGAGGTTGTATGGATGCTTTGTGGTCCTGTTGCTTCTTTTCCAGCAGTGGGGAGATCGGTCCAGGCCCTCTGACGTTGAAGACCTATCACTTGGGATCCCCCGCACCAGAGAACTCAGGTTCCTACACACAGTATCCTTCCTGGTGCTGGGGCAAACCTCTCCTCTTCCCTGCCTCAGCTCTTTGTGCATCTCAGCGTGCTGCCCTGCCCTTGAAGCTGCCAGACCTAGAATTCGGCTGACAGCTCAGCTCCTGTGCTGGTTATAATGGCTTCTCTCTTGTTCTTCTTAAAGTATGTAATACTGACATGTCACATGTATCACCAGTCACAGAGCTGTGGGAGTGAGTGTCTGCTGCAATCTAGGAGTGAGATGTGGAAGATCCTGGTTTGGGCATTGAAATTTGTTTTTAAATAGTTATTTGGGGTGTGTGTGTGTGTGTGTGTGTGTGTGTGTGTGTGTGTGTGTGTGATTTGAGGTGTGTGTCTTCTATTTATTTGAGGCAGAGTCTCTCCCTGAACGTGAGCCCAGTTTCTTAGCTATGCTGGAACTCAGCAAAAGCCAGCAGCCTCCTTGTCTCACCTCCCCCTCAAAGCTTGGCTTACAGTCATTTACCAAATGTCCTCCTGTTACACGGGCAATGGGATCCACACTTTGTCCTTAAGTCTGTGAGTCAAATACTCTTAACCATTGCACCATCTTTCATTCCCTGAAAGGCTCTGCCAAGCTTTCTATGGTGTAAATCCCACAGCTCCTCCATGAGCATACATACGCATGTCTGTCTTCCTTGCCGTTTTCAAGTTAACTCGGAGTTTCATCCCCTTTTACCTTTGTTTTCACCCAACAAACTGTAAGCTTCATTTATTCATTCAAGAACTACTTATTGATCTCTAATCTGCACCAACCTTCTGTAGTAGACTGGGGATCTATAAGTGAGTCAGACAGGCACACGCCCTTCCCTTTATGTAGCCAAGAGTCTTGGTGGCAAAGACATATATAAAAAAGGGGGCTCCATAAATCATCACATAATTAAATTTGTGATCTATTCCGCTCTAGTGAGCACCTGCTGATTCACATCTCCAGCGCCTGTGAGCTCTGCTCCTTCCCCTGTGAGCTCTGCTCCTTCCCCTGTGAGCTCTGCTCCTCCCTGTGAACTCTGCTCCTCCTCCTGTGATTTCTGTTCCTCCTCCCTGTGAGCTCTGCTCCTCCCCCGTGAGCCTTGCTGTTCCCTGTCATTTTCTTTCACACTATAAATCTGCTTTATACACTCTGAGGGGTGGGATTTAGGAGTCAGCCGTACCCTATGGATGACAATTGCTTCAAGCATTGTCCTAGGCCTCTAGGGGGAGAGTCTGAGATTGATCACGTGACAGTGACAAGTATCAGGCAATGAAACTTACATGGGGATGGTTATTGCTCAACAGCTCTGTTCAACCAGACCAGGGCCAGCAAGATGGCTCAGTATAAAAAGGAGCTTGCCACCAAACCTGACAGCCTGTGTCTGTGTTCCGTCCTGCACTATCCTCCCACACTGTCCCTTCCATATTCCTGTTCACAAAGCTGCAGTGACTCCCTTTGCTGAGATCACTGGGTCCTAACACCCCGTGAGTTACAGACTTAGGCAGTTCACGCTTTTATAACATGTTAAGTGCGGAATATACGGCACCTTATTTACTCTCTCAATGCCCGTCTGATGAAGAAGTCTGCCCTTCCCCATTTGGGAGGTGAGGGCACGGAGCCAAAGAAGGATTGAATGACATGCCCAAGATTGTCAGCAGTCAGGACTGGAACCCAGGCGGTCTGGGTCCTGGCGTCATCTCCAGAAACACAATATAATGGCCAGCATGCGGGTGGTAGTTGCGGCCTCTGCATTTGAATTTGCATTTCTATATGCACTTGTCCATGTAGAACCAGGTGGGATCCACCACAATGGCAGCGCCAAACTCGATTTCTCATCATCCGATCTCCTCGCTCACATAGAAGAGAAAAGAATGGAATTACTCGGGATCGTGCAGAATGCTGGCTCTCCCCACAGACGGCTGTGAATATGAACACCATCCATCAGACGTGTCATCACAGAAGACGCTTATCAACCACTGACCCGGGGACTCAATCCAGTGCTTCTGAGTTTTGAATTCAGATTCTCCGTGGCTCAGCCATGACCCACAACGCCCACTTCAATGCTTGCAAAGCCCTGCCTCTCGGCCCCTGTGCTCCAGCTAAGACAAGCTGCCTGCACACCCCACGTCACCTGGGCTCCGACTCTCTCCCTTCCCTCCCTCTTCAAAAAGCGCATAGATCCAGGAGCCACTTGAGCGGTCAAGCTTTGTCAGGAGCATTCGAGTTGAAAGGGAGCCCTCTCCTCCAAACCCCCACCTCTGCTCTCCACCTCGTGCCCTGGCTAGCAAGATGCCAGTCAACACCGAGAACACTGTAACAGCAACGAGAACAACCACCTACGTTCAGCTCAAGTCTCCTGCATGAGTGCGGTACACCAGGCAGAAGGCCGGCGCCATTTGCTGTTTCCTGTGTCGCTAATGTTTGAGGATGTCCCTGGGCATCTGTAATATCATCTCCCAATGCAGGGGACACCAGAAGTTGTAAGACAGAGGGAATAATGATATTTTGAAAAGGAGAGAAAATGCAAATGTTTCCCTGAAGTTCCATTCTTAGAATGTAAGGAAAGGTAGTGGGGGATCTCCTTCAGGGGCAGGCTGAGCTGGCCTTCTGGCAAAGGAAAGGAGGCTGGTATGCAGGTTCAGGGAGTCAGGGTGACCCCCTCTTCTCTCTTATCACTTTGGGTGCAAGCACAGAATTCCAGCGGAGAGCGAATGTGCACCCCTATTTTTCACTCTGACAGTGCTATTTGCGGGAAGTGAACCTCAGCATCTCGAGGGAACTCTATGCTTTTCCATCCTGAACTAGGGCACGAGCGTCCTTTCCAGACAGGAAAATGATACGAAACAGAGAGTAACGCAACAGCTGCCCATTTGTGAGTTGAACACACTCTATGAACCTTTCTGATGCCTTTTGGAAAAAAAGCTTCCCAGCGACTGAAGCACCATGGGCTCTGGAAGCCATATTGGCAACCAAACAGTTACATACAAAACAGTTACAAGGTAAAGCCAGGGAGGTGGCTGTTCAATTTCTTCTGTGCCTCTCCTCAGAAGAAAATAATATGAACAAAAATATGGGGTTTGTCAAGAGGATATCGTCACTTGTCAGCACAAGGAAGCATAGTCACCTTACCTACAAAAGTTCATTTACCCTCATAGCAAACCCCACTCACTAGATATTCACTGTGGTCACAGTGTGGGGTAAGTACAGGCCCAACAGGTAAGGGATGTGGTCAGGACCAAAGAGAGTCAGGAGACTCCCTCTTCCCCTCCCTCCTCCCCTTCCTCCTTCCCTCTCTCCCCTCGCTCCTCCCCTCTCTCTTCCCCTCCCTCCTCCCCTCTCTCCTCTCTCTCCTCCCCTCTCTCCTCCCCCTCCTCCCCTCTCTCCTCTCTCTCCTCCCCTCTCTTCCCCTCGCTCCTCCCCTCTCTCCTCTCTCTCCTCCCCTCTCTCCCCTCGCTCCTCCCCTCTCTCTTCCCCTCCCTCCTCCCCTCTCTCCTCTCTCTCCTCCCCTCTCTTCCCCTCCCTCCTCCCCTCTCTCCTCTCTCTCCTCCCCTCTCTCCCCTCGCTCCTCCCCTCTCTCTTCCCCTCCCTCCTCCCCTCTCTCCTCTCTCTCCTCCCCTCTCTTCCCCTCCCTCCTCCCCTCTCTCCTCTCTCTCCTCCCCTCTCTTCCCCTCCCTCCTCCCCTCTCTCCTCTCTCTCCTCCCCTCTCTTCCCCTCGCTCCTCCCCTCTCTCCCCTCGCTCCTCCCCTCTCTCTTCCCCTCGCTCCTCCCCTCTCTCCTCTCTCTCCTCCCCTCTCTTCCCCTCCCTCCTCCCCTCTCTCCTCTCTCTCCTCCCCTCTCTCCCCTCGCTCCTTCCCTCTCTCTTCCCCTCCCTCCTCCCCTCTCTCCTCTCTCTCCTCCCCTCTCTCCTCCCCCTCCTCCCCTCTCTCCTCTCTCTCCTCCCCTCTCTTCCCCTCGCTCCTCCCCTCTCTCCTCTCTCTCCTCCCCTCTCTCCCCTTGCTCCTCCCCTCTCTCTTCCCCTCCCTCCTCCCCTCTCTCCTCTCTCTCCTCCCCCCTCCCCCCCTCCTCCCCTCTCTCCCCTCCTTCAAGTCTGTGTTTGTATTTTCTCTACTACATTAACCAAAGTTACTAGTGCAGAGAAAGAAGGGGAGGGGGAGGGAGATGGAGAAGGGGGAGGGTATAGGAGAAAGGAAGAAGAAAGGGGGTTGGTGTAGCCTGCTTTCCCTGCCCTGTAGCCCCTTCCAGGCTGGTTTTATGGGTCTATGGCCTTGGCCTTGGTAGTGATGTGACTAGTAGGATGGGTGAATTTTGTATTCAGTCCCTCAGAAAATGTCACGTGTTGAAAAGAACCAGAAGGCCATGGAGGACTCGACCCTTGCTTTTCAATTAATTTTTAAAGTAATGTATTCAAGCAACAACATCGGAAGTGAATTGCAACAAGAAAGAAAAACACTTATTAGATAAGCAATTATAGTTAAAATATCTTTGAAATAATCTTTATACTCTATGGAGGGGGAAGTGCCTGAATGCATGGAAGCAGAATAGGATTGGCTGGACTGTGTGGTGGGAGGGGATTAGTGGACAAGCTTGACTGTGGAGCCATGCTGCTGCCCCTGGCTCCAGCCGTGCACAGGGATTGACCGATCAAGAACCAACTGGGGAACAGGACCTTAGCCTTAGAACTACCCCTTCACTGTTAATTTTATGCTTAATATTTTTTATATAACCATCCTCTAAAAATGAAAAGATTGAACAAATAATCTTCATTCTTCTCCCCTGACCCTAGATCGATTCCCTACCCCTGCTCTCCCTCTCCGGGCGCAGGAAGGCAACCTGTATTAGATTTCTAGCACACAGGTCCAGAAATTTTCCATTTGTTTACAAATGGATCTGTCCAAATTCTTTCATCTAACAGTGCAGCCAGTGCCTTCCCAGCCCCTACATCATGCAGGAAACTCTCTGCCTCCCATCCTAGCCTTCTTACTCTCCTTCTGTCTGGTTTATTCCCAGAGCAACATTGGACATTCCTTTACATGAAGTCAAATCTGAACAATGCAAAACTAGTAACTTGAAAGCCGATAACACAGCGTCAGCAAGCAGGCAGTCAGTTCTACGAAGCCCTCCCCTCTGCATAGATCCAAAGCATTTCCCCGGAGGAAGTCAGGTGCCCAGCCCCTGGCAATGACCCATGCTCTGCCCAGGTAGATTTTCCGCTTCTGCCTGTCTTCCATACAGTGGGTCATGTCACATGTGGCTCTAATTGACAACTGGGATGTTCCCGCCCATTTAATGCAAATACCATTGCCATGAGCAATCTCACATGAGAATTTACACGAATGCTTGCGGTTGCTGGTATGCATGTGTAGCCATGAATTTCTGCATTATGAGACATGCTGTGCTCGGATTTTGGGGGAGTACCCAAGCTCTACTGCAGTGACTGACCCTACTTGCATTCTCACCAGCAACATAACAGAAACGCAACTCTTCCCAGCCCACAGCGCCAGTCATCCTGTCACCAGGTTCGCTCGTTGCTTGTGTTTAGAGCATTCTTATTTTCCTCCTGCCCACGACGGACTGAAGGAGACAGAAGAAGACAGGACTGGAAAGCAGCCATGACTGTATCCTCATCCACAAACACAATGCCTTTCACACAGAAAGCCCACATGTATTTTCTCAAAGAACAAGAAAGAGTCAGACATGAGAGAAAATTGTCAAGTAACCACAGTAGCCCTGCATATTCTTTCTGGAAGCTGCAGTATGTGTTGATACCATACACTTGCTCCCAACTTGACCGACTCTGACCCTCAAATCTACCAGTAACTCCCCCTTTTCTCTAAATGCACTGAATCTTCCTAGTGACCAGTCTAGTGCCACAACTGTCCACTCCTCACTGTCTTAGGCAGTTTCTGATCTGTTCCTTGTCCCTGCTTGTTCCTCCCCTGCATCACTGTTCTCCAGCCTACTTTGCCCCTACCTCAGGGCCTTCCACATCCTTTAGCCCTTCCTTCTTCTCAGGGAGCTCTTCTACCAAAAATCCAGGGACTCCTTCCCCTCCAGTCCTTCAAGCCTTTGTTTATATGTTCTACAACATTAACCAACGTCTCTCTCACATGCAGACTGGCAGGCAGGCAAGCAGACAAACAGGCAGGCAGGCAGGCAGACAGACAGAGAGGCAGGCAGGCAGACAGATAGGAAGGAATAAGGATAGAGGGAAGAAGGGAGGGAAAGAAACAGGGAGGGAAGAAGGGAGAGGAAGAGAAGGGGGAACATACAGCCTGCTTTCACTTGATCCCCGCCTCTGTTTCCCACTGCATGCAGCCTCAGTGTACTGGTTTTGTTCCTAAAGTCCCACATGCCCACCAGCTTCCTGACATGAGGGGTTTACCTTACTTCTGCATCCAAGTCCTGCAGGAAGCAAGCAGTCAGTACACACAGGTGGATGAAGAAGCAGTGTACTGACTCCCTTCCCTTGGTGCTCCAGTGCCTTATCCTGCTGTGTGGGAAGCAGTTGTAGGCAGGCCTCCTCACTCCTTTATTGACACATCAGATTGATGGACACTTGACTCCCTGAGTTCTAAGCTGAGCTGTTTGTCCCAGGAAGGGCTCACCCTCCTGCTCTCTCTGCAGGGGTCCAAATTAGCTCAGATCACCTCTGCTTTGTCCTGCCTGGGCTAGCATAGTTTAGCATGATCAGTAAGGAAGGCTTCTGGCATTCTACCCCTGGGTGAGATACACTGATAACAAACAGCAGGTCCCTGTTTCCACTAGGGATTGGGCTGAGGGCCTAGACTGGGCAACCTAGAGAAGATAATTGAGCTCTACATGTCCTGTCATTGGGGCTTCCACGGAACAAAGAAACAGAACCTGTAGCCCGCTCTGACAGGGTCAGCCATAATGGACTGCCCCACTGTGAAACACTGAATTCAGTCCAAATCTTAATTTTTTTTAAATAAATAGAACAAGAAAGGTTGAAGTATCATTGGCAGATGTGAGGACATGAAATTGGAAACTTGCTCAGAAGTGGGTTTTATTTTCTCTCTGACCCAATAGTGACTTTTCCAACCCCTACCTTAGATGCTGCTCTTGTTACTTTACCACTGCTGTGATTTAAAACACACACACACACACACACACACACCACAACGACAACAACAAAAACACACTGACCCAAAGCAACTTGGGGGAGGAAAGGATTAATTTAAGCTTCCACATCACAGTCCACATTGAGAAAAGTCAAGGCAGGAGCATAAGTAGGAACTTGGAGCAGAAGTCATAGTGGTCACTTCTTGACTTGCCCTCTGGCTCACTGCCAGGCTCCTGCTCAGTTGGTTTTTTCCTACAGCCTGCCTAGGAATGGTGCCGCCCACTGTGGGTGGGCCCTCCTATGTCAGCTCCTGTGTTAGTTACTAATCAAGACAACTACACAAATACACACACACACACACACACACACACACACACACACACACACACACACAGGAGAATTAGATAACAGTATCACACCAAAATGTCAGAGTGGGGCATCTCTGATCTAATGAAACATCTTCTTGTGGGAGAATGAGAATGTCCCCGACAGGCTCATCTATTTGAATTCTTGGTCCCCAGTTGGTGGTGCCATTTGGGGAAGTTATGGAGCCTTTAGGAGGTGCATCCCTGGGAGGTGCTCCCTTTCCTGTGAGTTGCTTGGCATTTTCTCAAAGCAACAGAAGAGCAAACGATTACCTCTTTACAAATTCAAGTGGCAAACCTAAGTTGGGGTTCTCTGTTCCTGACTCAGGGAGTCAACCATGTGGCTGGGTGTGTGTAGAACCCCAAATCAAAGGAAGAGCTCCCTAAAAGCCACAGGGACTGACTGAGATCTCTGGTTATTGGGACAAGTGGTGGGCTTTATATGACAGTTTTGTTCAATTGCATCATCGTTGATCATATTCACTCCCCACTAACTTCTGTCCACTCACTCTCCCTATTCTTCCCACAGAGACACCTTCTGTTCTTGTACTACATATCTGTGTGTGTACATGTGTGTATATATGCATTTGTGTGCATTTGTATGCACATGTCTTTATACTTGAGTATGTAACTATGTATGCAAATTTTGTCCTTGGGATGATTGCCAGATTGTCTCATTTTCCTGTAAATGACATAATCTCACTCTACTGCTGCCTGGATTACATTGTGCAGACACGACACACTATCATTATGTGGGCACACTGCCCTTGGGTGGACACACGGCCAGTGTGTGTGGACACACTGCCATTGTACAGACACACTGCCATTGTGAGGATACATCTGCTAATGGACATCCAGGCTGATCCCATGCCTTGGCTTCTGTGGACAGTGCTGTGGTAAACACGGTATGCAGGAATTTATGTGCTAATACCAACTTAGATTCCTTTGAGTCTCCCCCAGGTGTCATGGAGCTGGGTCATGAGGCATCTTTGGGCTAATTTCCAAAGTAGTTGCACCTGTAATATTCTCCGCCTACCCATTCTTGACCCCCTGCTCAAGACCAACATTTCTGAGTCTTCCAACCTCTTCCACATGGGTACCTTCTTACTCCAGGGCAGCAGGCCTTTGGTCTCCATCTCCTCTCTCTTTCTGCCCTCTCTCAAATTCCAAGGACTTCAGAACAGTTCAGAACTCACACACAACAGTAATGGATAGGTGGGAGAGGAAAGACCAAGCCTGTCCCCACAACTGTTCCCATGCCCAAAACAGACTGAGTGTCAGCTTTGTGTGTGGGCACTCATATGTGTGAGCTGGGTTATCCATGCATGTTGGATACACTTGTATTTATATTTCTCATTTAAAATTATAAATGCATAGAGATTTTTAAAATCCCCTATGAAAAGGGGACCAAAATGGCTCCTGAATGAGGGAGAGTCACTTTTCTTGGTGGGAGTAGCCTTTGGTAGGTTGCCCATGCCCTGGTGGATAACCCCACACATGTGTGTGTATATGAACATCACTAATTAGACTTAGTGGTTTATTTAAAAAAAACATGAAATTGAGAGAGATAGGAGTGTAGGAAGATGGAGAGATAGGGAATATTAAGTGTGAGGTTTTCAAAAAATTAAATCAAGTAAAAACGATTGATTCCTATCAGAGTCCACAGAGTGGTAGTTAGATTGTGTTACAATCCCTGACTTATCGCTTAACCATCGGGGTGAATTCAACTACCTTTGTCTGTGCCCCATCCACCTCCAAGAGCCTTGCACTGTTTTCTGAGAGAGAAGGTGAGAACAGTGCCTTACAAACCAAAATTATGAAAACCTAGAAGATAAATTTCCCCAGTCATTCAAGAAGAGTTCCAGAAGAATCCATCTGAGGAGGACAACCCTGTGGAATATTTGATGAGAGCCAGGAGACGATGTAGGAGTCCTGCTGTGTCACATAAGCTCCTGGGTCCTGCTGGGCCTGAGGCCAGTGGTTTTGGTTCTTTGACCAACTTCTTTGTTAATGAAACTTCCCATCACCTGCATTTGAAGTGACCCTATCTAATGAAGGCGATTGCCTTTGTTTTAAAGCAAGAAAGCAAAACACAGGAAGTCAAAAGCAAAAGCATGAACCTTAATTACAGAAAAAGAGCTACTAGGGTTTTTGACCCACAGCTGTGTGACCGGCTTAAAGCCAAGCTGCGCACTCACTGGCCATATATGGTGAATCGCACTTAGCACGAACAGTCCTGCCTAACCAGTCGTCTCTCGGAATTCTTTTTTAAAGTAAGATAAATAAAACAACCAAATTTCCAATACCCAACTCTTTCTCTTGGTCTTTTAAAATGAATTCTGTGTCTCGGTTACCATTCTATGTGTCAGAGAGAAGAAAAACAGACACACAGGAGAACTTCCCCATAAATCAATCTTTATTCCATTTCAAAGCCAGCGAGCTTTTCCAAGCATTCCAAAGGTCTCCTTTCTTGAGTGAAATACTACATTTATTTAATAAAGCAGGCAGGATTTACTATCTGGGCACGGGTAAGCACTTTTCATTTTCCACAAGATAGATGACGGCTGCTGAAGGCTTTCTCCCTCTTTTCTGCTTTTTTTTTTTTTTTTTTTTTTTTGTCTTCCCGTCTCTCTTTTGCTATGACTGCACAACCTTCCTATCACAATTGAATTACTGAGCAGAGCCAAAGGGAGATTGTCCCTGTGGGGATGTTGCGCAGAACACAGGCTCTATTACCTTTTAAAGATGGCTTTAAAGAATTAGAAATAAATGTTATCAGCCATGCCTTTAAATGATGCTGGCTTATCACTCTGGTGGAGCTATACCACAGTCCTTCCAAATGTGTACGCTGACACACATGCACGTCAAACCCATGTGTGTGCATTCTGCTGTATATGGATATGAGGGAGTACACTCACAGAGCTCCGAGGAGGATGTTGGGTGTCCTGTTTCTTGGCTCTCTGCCTGATTTCTTAGAGATAGGGTGTCTGACTGATCCTGGAATTTTCCTAGTGGCCAGCCAACAAGCCACAGTGCTCTCCCTACATGTGGGGAGCGGGTGTGGCGGCAGTCCCAAGATGGCGCCCGGGACTGCAGCTAAGTCTCATGACTAGCACCTGACTTCCTCACACACCTGAAACTAGCCACAACCATTGTGAGAGCTGCGCAGGCGCACCATGACGCAAGATCAGGCCATGTGACGTGGACCTATGAACTGAGATTATGCAGTCTGGACGGAGGAGGCGGAGTTGAGGGAGGATATAAGGGAGTGTGCTCGGGGGCTGGGAAGAGGAAAGGAAGAAAAGAGAGATCTGCTTGCATGCAGAAAAAAAGGTTCCTGAATAAACTGCTTTGAGAAGAACGTCGTGGTGTCGCTCCTTTCTGCGGGACGGAGACGGAGACGACACCTACAGGTACCTATGCATGGTTTTTTTTTTTTGAGTCCCCTTTCTCCCCCTTCCATGTGGAACCTGGGGCTTGAACTCAGGTCTTCAGGCTTTTGGTAGTAAGCACCTTGCTGTGCTATGGTACTGCCCTCAGACTTTTGAACTCTGGTGTTTCTGATTGTATAGCATACACCCAACACACTGAACCCTTCAAGCCCAGCCTTCCGACTGTGATATTAAGTGGAGACATACTGCTTGGGGGGAGCTAGACCACCCCACACACACACATACAGACACACACAGACATACACACACACACACACACACACAGAAACATATACACACACATACACACATTCATATACATACACACAGACACATACACAAACACACATACAGATATACACATATACACACATACATATACACATACACACACTCATATACATACACACATACACAGACATACACAGGTACGCACATACATATACACACAGGCATACATATACATATACACACACAGACACATATACACACACATACACACTCATATACATACGCACAGACACACACACACACACACACAAACACACACACACACACACACACACACACACACACACACACCACTTTCAGTTTAACTTGCAGGAGACCAGAGGTGGAAAACAAAGAGGTAAGAAACTTGACAATCTGAGATTCCACAGCCAGAGGAAGACAAAATCCTAAGCCAGATCTGGGTCCCTTGGCTTGATACAAGTTAAGGAGCCTAGTGGTGCTTTAAATAGAGTGAAAGCAGCTGGAGAAGAAGAAAGGCGTTTGTTTTCATTAGCTGCCAGCAGGACAGAAGGTGAGGGTTTCTCTCAACATCTTCACCCATAAGTTGGGCAGCAAGCCAGTTTGCTCTTTGGCAGAAAAACTCCAATTAAAAATGTATGACTTCCATCTTCCAGAGGAGGAGGGGCCAAAAGTCAGCGCAGGGCTGTGCAAACACTGGAGGCTGGAGAAGCAAACAGAAGGACTCTCCTTACCTCACTTGCCACCTGCTGTCTGGGACACAGTGCAGCTAATGATGGGCAGAGACGGGGGAGAGATGCAAAGTCACACTCCACAGCCCTTACAGATGACCCTGCCATGAACCCCACACTGTAATTCCAATGGACTACAATGGGTGCCAACAACTTAACCAAATGGTTCCTCTAGGTGCTTACACGCATGCTTTTATGTGCACAAATACATGCACTTCCAAATGTGTATGTACACATACACACTTGCACAGCTCCTTGCCAATTCTTGTCCTGGACCCTGGATTATCAGTGTCTGAAGATTCTTCCTTTATCTCCTTTGATCACTCTTGCCTTCTTTCAGTCTGGCCTTGTTCATCTCTACTCTGACTCCTCCAGTAGATAATAAGCAAAGGCTAGTTCTTTAATGGAAGGAAAGATAACCACAGTGATAATGCCCCATTTCCCATTATCTACTTACTTCCTTGTGCATGTCGACCACCTACAATCTTCTCTCCACATCCTGTTTTCTTAGCTCCATTGGAAGATTCCATTTCCACAATGGAAGCTAAGGATCCATGCCAATGGGGCAAAGTGAATCTTCTGGGGGTGAGGGAGGGTTGCCCTTCCCCCAAGCTCAGCCAGTCCTCAGATACCTGGCCTTCCCAGCATTTGACAGCACCTCCTTTCTTCTTCTCTGTGACACTGGGCAGTTTGTGCATTCACACTTACAGTTCAGCTTCTATCTGAACAAGAAGACCATCGGGGACATGGTGGCTCATACCTGGAATCACAGTGCTTGGGAGGCAGAGGCAGGAAAGTAGCCACAAAGTTAAGGTTGTGCAGGCTAGATAGTGAGTTCCAGGCCAACTTGAACTAGAATGTAATACTTGTCTGAAAAAGAGAAAGGGAGAGAGAGAGAGAGAGAGAGAGAGAGAGAGAAGAAGAAGAAGAAGAAGAAGAAGAAGAAGAAGAAGAAGAAGAAGAAGAAGAAGAAGAAGAAGGACGACGACAAGACGACGACAACGACAACAACAACAGAACAGAAGAGAAAAGAAAAGAAAAGAAAAGCAAACTTGCATCAGCAAGAACTTACTAGAAATTCATGGTTCATTCACAACCTACAAATCCAATCTCTTCCTTGCCAGGGACTTGATAAAATCACTTCTTCTGATCTCTATTCCTGAGTGAGGGTCCTGATCCGTGAAATGTCATTAGTTGTAACATGTAGGTTTGTCCAAACTCATCCTTCTAATGTATAAGGCATCTTTTATTACCCCTAATGACTCAGTCAGAGTACAAGGTAACTCTGGGTAACTCTGGGTAGTTGTAGTACTAGGTAACTCTGGGTCCTTTTTTTTTTTTTTTTTTAAGTACAATTGCTATCACTCTTGGATCCATGAGGATTCTCTTGTGACCATTTGCCTTGTGTGTATATTTGCCTATGATGGTTGTCTTTCTTAGTTTATTTTATTCATCAGTGAACTTCCCTCTATAAAGCCTCCTCCCCCAGATCTTTACATTCTCTTGTGTGTTAGCATCCACCTAGTCACAGCTGGACCACATAACTCATTTCTCATGACTAGAATAGGATAAAAGAATAATAATAGTGATCACCTAGCACTTGACTTGCCACTTTGGCTGGCACATGTTGACCAAGCATTCTGCTGTGGGACAGCCAACTCCATGTGAACCACTCGGGAAGCACTGAGACTTCCGGTTCACGGGTGTATGTCAAGGTGATGAATTCAGTCACTGACCACACAGGCTTGAAAATTGATTCTTCAACAGAGACTTCAGACAAAACCATGGCTTTGGCTGATAGCTTGACTGATGCCTAGTGTGAGACCTTGACCCCAGACCACACAGGTGAAGTAGGTTAATCTATCTACCCAGAGGAACTGATCTGGTAAGTTAGCGTCTGGAGGTGAGACCTTTGTCCTTGTCCAAGTCATGTGAACAAGGAAGGGTTCAAGCATTGACCACCAAGTCACAGCAATGAGACAAAGCTGACGAAGAGCCACAGGCCACCCATCAAAGGAGGAATTAATGAACTGATATTCCTTCCTTGTTTTGACCATCACGGAAATATAAAGAAGAGAATGAGGTTTGACAAGTCACATAGCCTGTCACCAGCTGCATGGAACACAGCTCTTAGTATATATGTCGTGTAGGATGTCATAGCAACATGTGGTTGAATTCCTTATGTTTCTGAAGAAAATTAATAACCAGTTCATACTTGGTCTTTTGCTCATCTCTCCTAGAAAGGCCACAGTCTGAGCTACTCTGCTCATCGGCAAGGCATTCCTTATGGGCCAAGATCAAGTGTTACTCTGAAACAATGTCACATTTGAGGTCTTGTGTCACCTAGATGAGATAAGACATGGACACACACCAGAAGTAGCAGTAACAAAATAGAGGTCTCTAAGCTGGGCGCATCAAGTGTGCATTTTGGCTCACAACGGAGAGTCAACACGAGTCAGCATTGGGGTATGTTTATCAAAATGTCAGTGTGTGTTTTCCACGGTCTCCAGAGAAAGAGGATGGAACAAGGTAAATTGCTCCCTGCCCCCATGTTTTCCTGGGAGAGGCACAGATGGCTTCTGCTCCTGTTTTACTGACATGATGTGGACCCATGTTCTTGTCATGTGACCTACCTGTGTGCCTGGGAGAGCACCTGATGGATTAGTGGATGGCATGAATGAGTTCCTCAAGAAGGGTTAAATCCTCCTATGGTGCTAAAGGTGCCACCTCACTGGAAGAGCTGCCTGGTGGTAAGAACAGGAATCCGGACACAGGACTAACTGCTTTAGAATCCCTTCCTTCAGACAGAGCTTGTAGGTTGCTTTGTAGTCTGAATAAACTTGAGAAAGACACAGGATACCCAGCTCTCTGGCTTCACATTAGCATTGGGCGTGCCTCTAGGGCGTTTCTGGAAGAGATGGGTCTCTGGATTGGTGAGCTAAGTAAAGCAGATGGCCCCTCCCAGGCAGCATGCAAGCCCTGGAGGTCCTGGACAGGGAGAGGGAATGGAGAAAGATTGGATTCACTCTGTGCTGGCTGCTGAGCAGAATGTGGATCTCCTGCTGCCCTGTGTCCCACTGCCCTCCCTCTGTGTCCCGTGCCCTTCCTGAGTCCCACTGTCCTCCACCTGTGTCCTGCTGCCCACTCGGAGTCCCGTTGCCCTCCCTCCCTGTTCTGTCACCTGTGTCCTGGTCCTCAAGCCTGAAGACTCAGGTGAGACTCTGCCCCATCCCATCTGTATCTTGCCACCTTCTACCTTCCCAGTGGTTTCCCGGGCTCCAGTTCAAACGCAGAAGCATATCACTGGACTTCTCAGCTTCCAAGATCTAGATCCATGGTTCTCACCCTTTAGTACAGTCCCTCATGTTACAGTGAGCCCTGGCCATAAAATTATCTCTTTGCTCCTTCATAATTGCATTTTTGCCTCTGTTATGAATCATAATGTAAATATCTGATATGAAGGATCCCTGATATGTGGCCCATAAAGGGGGTCAGGACCCACACAAGTTGAGAACCACCGATCTAGAGTAAGTCCTTTCAGAGGTCTGCCTTCTATTGGTTCTGTTCCTGGGGCGATCCCTAACTAACCTAGACCCTACTGTGTCACGGCTTGTGTTGATGAGGGAGAGAAAGCTGCCTAATGATGAAGACCATGTTTAAAAGATGGAACCCACCAGGGAAGAGCACATCTCCAGGTAAATCAGATAATAAAGCCACACAGAGCACATACACAAGGCGAGCATATAGGGTTGGAGGTGGGGATGTGGTGTGTACATGTGTGTGTGCTTGTGTGCTCGTGTGTTAGCATGTGTGTGTGCTTGTATGCTCATGTGTGTACGCATGTATATGTGTACAACATATGTGTCTGTGTGTGTGTGTGTGTGTATGTGTATGTGTGCAACGGCACACTGCATTGTTGGTACCTACATAAGTTAACCAGGAATCCACTAGAACAGGACATTCCCCTGTGACGCTGGAGCCAACAGTGAAAAGAGTGTTTGCATGGAGGAAGAAACCCAAAGCCAAGGCTGTATCTTGCAGGCAAGGAAGCCACTCAACACTGGTAGCATAGAAACGTGGGTTGTGACTGGAGAGAAAAGACCCTGGGAGTGATGAAGCCAGGCAAGGACCTCACAGTGTCATCAGGACTCACATTTAGAACTGAAGAGGGGCTGGAATTGGAGGGCATCGGGGTAAATCCAGTTTGGATGGAGAGATGGACGGGTGGATGTGGGTGTGATTAGACATCATTGTTCTCCCTTGATTGTCCATGGAGAGCTCGCACAGCACCTATGCGAGGAGCAAGGAGCAAGGAGCATGGAGCACACCTGTCTCCCAGGTCTTCACTTGACAGAGCCAATTCCCAAGATGGTGGACTGGAGTGCCCTGCAGAAAGGCTCTGTACGAGCTGGTTGTAGGACATCTTTCCCTGCTCAGAGCATGCTCAGGGATGGAAGTGTATTTCATAATTGAACCTGAACTAAAAGGCTCTTCCAGCCATCCCGGGACAATCTGGAGTTTTGAGCAAGTAATGATAGCAATGGATTATATTCAATGAACACACTCAGACACCAGGAGACACACATATAAAGAGGCAAATGACTGCCCAGTCTGGTGGAGAATGAGACATTCGAGTAGCCCCACAGACCTTCCACAAGATGTATTTTAATTTCAAAGTGGGATGCGGGGCGGTGACCAACAGCCGTAGACAAGCCTCCACCTTGACGATCAGAACTGTATCACAAGGAATGGGGACAAGTTTAAATCATGCGAGCCTCTCGCAAGGCCGAAAGCAGCTGCACTTCGGTTAAGTCTCTGGCAAAGATGCCTAGCTGGAATCCAATCGTGAAAAGTCGCAAAACGAACCCAAAGTGAGGGGCACAGGACAAAGTAAGCACCTGGCCTGTTATCCTCAGAGAAGCCAAAGCCAGGAATGGGAGACGCTCAGTTGGTAAGCTAGAAGCCACCCAAGCGTGGGACCTAAGTTCAGATCCCAGCACCTCCATGGAGCCAGGCAGAGCAGTGTGTGCTAGCAGTAAGGACAGAGGTGGCGGATCCGAATAAGTGAGCTAAGTCCAGTGAGGAATCCAAGGATACAAGGGATGGATTGAGGAAAACTGTACTGGCTGGTTTTGTGTGTCAACCTGATACTAGCTGGAGTTATCACAGAGAGAGGAGCCTCCCTTGAGGAAATTCCTCCATGAGACCCAGCTGGAAGGCATTTTCTCATTAGTGATCAAGGGGGCGGGGAACACAGCCCATTGTGGGTGCTGCCAACCCTGGGCTGGTAGTCTTGGGTTCTATAAGAGAGCAAGCTGAGCAAGCCAGTAAGTAACATCTCTCCATGGCCTTTGCATCTGCTCCTGCTTCCTGACCCTCTTGAGTTCCTGTCCTGACTTCCTTTGGTGATGAACAGCAATGTGGAAGTGTAAGCTGAATAATGTTTGTGCAGGAATAGGAGCCCTGACTAAGACATCTCCTAACACCAACTCTGAGACTCACATGTGCTTGTCCTATGTGGCTTCACATATGACCACACACCCACAGAAAGTCAAGGTCACTAGAGGTGGCTGGGGGGACTGAGGAAGCATCTGAGTCCCATAATGTCCAAATAAAGAAGGTGATTCTAATGCATAACCTTTTGCTACAAGGGACACTGTTGAGATAACTGTTGAAACCCAGTGGAGTTCGAGAACCAATGCACTTGTATAACGAGAATTCTAGAATTTTGGTCTCTTTAAAAACACAGGGATATTACAAGGATATGTTTTCATTTTAACCCCAAGTGTGGCATATATGGGGCTGCTTCAGACAGCAGCTGACTGTGGTTGGTTTCATGCTCTAGCAAAGGAGTGGTTTTGCCAGCTGCAGATAGTTTTTGGATTGTGATGTTTGGAATTCTGGGAGCATTTTAGATGCTATACAAAGACTGGGGCTCAGAAAGGGGGATTGGTGGCAAATGGTCCTTCAGGGGGGCTGGTTGTGGTTTATTAGTAGCTATGTTCAAAAAAGAAGCAAGTAGAAAGAAATTAGATTCAGATCCTCTCTCTCTCTCTCTCTCTCTCTCTCTCTCTCTCTCTCTCTCTCAAGATAGGGGCCAAAATCAGGGGGATAAAGGGTGGGAAAAAGAACCCACAAAGTAGCAAAATATCAGCTACAAACAAAGAAGAAACAAGAAGAAAGGAATTAGATTCAAAGGTTTCTATTTCTCTCTCTCTCTCTCCCCCCTCTACTCTTCCTTCTCTCCTATCTAGAGATAGGAGATGAAACTGGGGGATACAGGGTGGGAAAGAGAATAACCTACAAAGTAGCAATGACCAGCTATACATGTGTATCAGTTTCTGGCTTGGATGCTCCAGGACAGCACTGTAGATCTTCTTATTTGTTAGCAATGCATGTGTATTTGGGGGTCAGGGGTGTTCAGAGGGTTCATGGGCAAAACCATGGTTCTGTGGTAGATTTTTTTAATGCTCCCAAACAACATAAAGAAATGTATTCATGGTAGGTTAATGGGAAAAGGTTGTTACAAAGTGGCGTGAGCTCAGTTTTGTTCCTTAAAGGGAAACACACAGGACCACACAGATGTCTTAAAACACACAAGTGCACACAAAGGCACCCACATGGGCACAAGTCTGTGGCATCAATAGTAAGAGCCTCTGAGTGGGGCATAGCCTAGAATCTTTGTCATCGTCTTCCAAGGGCCCAGGTTCACTGCTATTCTTGGTGTCCCTATGGTGATGGGAACCGGACATTTGTTTTCAAGGTTTGCAGAGCACAGAGCCCACATAAGCAGCAAGACAAGGTTGAGGAGGGTATCAAGGCACCGAACGTCATTCTGCAATCCCAGGGGTTCTAGGTCTGTCCTCTTTGGGCCTCTTGCACAAAAGGCATCTTCAGGATTCCTTGAGGGATCCAGGGTAGAGGCTAAGAATTAGCAGGCTGCTGAGCATGTCAGCCATAGTCACTGGAAGGTCGGCTGCCTTCCTCGGCTTCCTCGGAG
The DNA here is from genome assembly GCF_021556685.1 of Rattus norvegicus. Taxonomy (NCBI): domain Eukaryota; kingdom Metazoa; phylum Chordata; class Mammalia; order Rodentia; family Muridae; genus Rattus; species Rattus norvegicus. Next base: position 160,578,222 of record NC_141536.1, read on the forward strand.
CTTTATGAGGCGCCTATGCCATTAGCGGCAACTTCTGCACATCAGAAGCAGGGAGGCTGGCTCTCATCACAGGGCCTTCTGTCACCCTGCGCTCCAGAACTGAGGACCGGGGCCTGTTAACAAGCCTGCTCCTCCCTTGTCCTGTCAGTCACGGAGCAGGCAGGGGAGAGAAGCGAGAAGTTCTTTTGAGTCTTCCTATCTGCGCCACGCAGCCGGTCCTCCCTCCTGCCAGCGACTCCACCAACACCCAGTGGCTTTTGTTGACTGCACTACAGCAGACTCTCCATCAGACACATCTCAGACTCTGTGGTTTTAATGAAGTTTAGATGAAAAGATGAAGTAAGTTCAATTTTCATATGAGTGGGTTGTTCTAAGCCAGAGTTTTGAACATGATAGGTTGGCAAGGGCACTGCCAGTGACCTACACTCCCAGCCACAGTCAGGGTCTGACCCGAGACTGAATGATGCTGGGATTGTGGGACTGTTAGAACCGAGGAGTCACAGACCCCCGTGTACTGAGTGAAGAAGATAGCCCAGTCCTTCTGGAGTCCACCCAATGCATGCAGCATGGCTTCCTCTGTTTTAAGTGAACGGGTGATAATTTGATTGCTCATGAGATGTAAAAAGAATCAATAAAGCAGCTAGGAACAGTCCAAGCTGGTGCGATGTGCTCGCTTCACAAGACAGAGAGACGCCTTGCACTTGGACCTTCTTCTGTCTGTCTCAGACTTCATGTTCTCATTAAGAAAGCAATAGGAACCAGAGCTTCCAGGGACTAAGCCACTACCTAAAGACTATACATGGACTGACCCTGGACTCTGACCTCATAGGTAGCAATGAATATCCTAGTAAGAGCACCAGTGGAAGGGGAAGCCCTGGGTCCTGCTAAGACTGAACCCCCAGTGAACTAGACTGTTGGGGGGAGGGGGACAATGGGGGGAGGGTGGGGAGGGGAACACCGATAAGAAAGGGGAGGGGGGAGGGGGATGTTTGCCCGGAAACTGGGAAAGGGAATAACACTCGAAATGTATATAAGAAATACTCAAGTTAATAAAAAAAAAAAAAAAAAGCAATAGGAGAGGCAGGCAAGATGGCTCAGTAGGTAAAGGAGCTTGGCCCCAAGCCTGATGACCTGAGTTCAGTTCTCAAGACCTACAGTGGTAGAAGGAGAGAACTGACTCCTGCATGTTTCCTTATGGTCTCATACTGTGGCACATGGATACATACATACATATATACATATATACATGCATACACACATACATACACACATATTCATACATGAACACATGGATACATATACACATACACACACATATATACACACACATATTCATGCATGAACACATACATATATACATATACATACATACACACATATTCATACATGAACACAGGATACATACATACATACACACATACACAAATACACACACATATACACACACATATTCATGCATGAACACATACATATATACATATATAAATACATACACACTTACGCATGTGGGCACATATATATGTATATACCTATAAATACATATATATGCCTATACATACGCCTACACGTGCATGCACTCATACATGTATATGTACATACACATACATACACATACATCCAATCATACACACATACATGCACATGCATGCACTCAAACACACACATACACATGTATGCATGCATACATATACACACAATACACATGCATGCATGTATACATACACACACATACACATGCATGCATGCAAACATACATGTGTGGACAACCAACTTAAAATGATTTTATTTGGAAGAATTTAAAAGAGAAAATGATAGTCAGTAAAGAGACAACCGTTCCTCATTATCACATTAAAAGCAACCCTCACGTTAGGGTGGCCCTCTGTGGCCTGTGGCACCCAGCATGTATTTTTACTTGAAGGCTCATTGTCATGGGGTAGCCTAGGAGCAATTGATACCAGCCTTGCCCAGCCTCTTTGTTGACAGCCCTAGTCCCAGCACCTGGATGTGGGAGGCTCATGAGTTAGAGTCTAGCCTTGCCTACACGATGAGACTCTAAAGATAAAACAATCCCTGTGGTTCTAAGGAACCCGTAGCTTCCTCAGCTCCCATCCTAGAATTGTGGATTCGGAAATGGCAGGGGTGGGGGCCATGTGCAGAAACAATATAGAATTTGTACCGAACATCTGATGAGGTCTTAGGTGAAGTGAACTTTAAAGATAATTAGAGTCTAAAATCCTCTTGGGGAAGCAAGGAAGAAAATAGCAGAACCACTTATGTGCCCGAGGTGACTTAGGGGTTGACTGGAGGACTCTCAGTCCTGGTACCTTTCTAACGGCCTTCACAGTCACTGGGCAGCACAGTTCCTCGGAGCATCTAGGAGCAAACCCTGGAAGCCCCTCCCACCCTCACTGCTAAGCAGTATCCCCTGTGGAAGGACAGAAGGAAGTAGGTCTCTGCGACCATCATGAGTCAGATTGCTCCAGAGTCTGCATGCCTCCTTGGGATTAGGAGAACAGTCCCCTGTCCACGCTGGATTCCAGCTGGGAGAAGTGTGGGGATCCTGAGGGTCAGCCCTGAGCTTCAGAGCTAGGACTGGAAGTTGGGGAGACGGGCTCACAGTCATCAGGACTGTGGACTCGGTAGATGAAGTAACTGTGTTCCCCTCCTTGCCCTGTCCCTCCTTCACCTTCCCAAGTGGAAGCTCAACTCCCGACTCATCTCTTCTTTCTTCTTGAAGGGAACAGTTTTGGAAGCTTCCCAGCCATCTCTGTCACAATTCCCCTAGAGCCGCAACCTGATGGCGCTCAGCCGCAGTTCCCACTGGAAAAGTACACGCGGGATAAGAGGCTGGAAGCAACAATAAATGAGAAGAAAAATTTCACCAACCGGTCTAACTACGGTGTGGGCCGAGAGTCTCAGAGGTAAACTGAAGTGGAACCATGCGAGGTTCTTAAGGAGTTGCTTTCCTTACAAACCTAAGTGCGTGGGTCTATAGATCACCTGGGCTTTAAAGGAGGCTGCTGCTGGCTCAGCGGAAGAGGGGCGTGGTCTACAGGTCACCTGGGCTTTAAAGGAGGCTGCTGCTGGCTCAGAGGAAGAGGGGCGTGGTCTACAGGTCACCTGGGCTTTAAAGGAGGCTGCTGCTGGCTCAGCGGAAGAGGGGCGTGGTCTACAGGTCACCTGGGCTTTAAAGGAGGCTGCTGCTGGCTCAGAGGAAGAGGGGCGTGGTCTACAGGTCACCTGGGCTTTAAAGGAGGCTGCTGCTGGCTCAGCGGAAGAGGGGCGTGGTCTATAGGTCACCTGGGCTTTAAAGGAGGCTGCTGCTGGCTCAGCGGAAGAGGGGCGTGGTCTACAGGTCACCTGGGCTTTAAAGGAGGCTGCTGCTGGCTCAGAGGAAGAGGGGCGTGGTCTACAGGTCACCTGGGCTTTAAAGGAGGCTGCTGCTGGCTCAGCGGAAGAGGGGCGTGGTCTACAGGTCACCTGAGCTTTAAAGGAGGCTGCTGCTGGCTCAGCGGAAGAGGGGCGTGGTCTATAGGTCACCTGGGCTTTAAAGGAGGCTGCTGCTGGTTCACAGGAAAAGGGCGTGGCCTATAGATCACCTGGGCTTTAAAGGAGGCTGCTGCTGGCTCACAGGAAGAGGGGCGTGGTCTACAGGTCACCTGAGCTTTAAAGGAGGCTGCAGCTGGCTCAGCGGAAGAGGGGCGTGGTCTATAGGTCACCTGAGCTTTAAAGGAGGCTGCTGCTGGCTCACAGGAAGAGGGTGGTTCACAAGGGAAAACCCCTGCCCCGTACAGGTGCCACCAAGGGTTTACTGTGAACTAGAACGCATCAGAGACCTGCTCTCCACGGGGGTTCACATGGGCTTTGAAGGGCCTAAACTGCAGAGGCATGTGCCAAGAGTGTAGCAAATGAGAAACAAAGATGGGAGGCCAGGTTCACAGTATGGGGTATGAGATAGGTGTGCAGAGTATACAGTAGGTACACAGTTAGTGAATTTATTAATATTAGTAAATAATATATCATAAATTATATAAATAATATCAATATATATAATTAATAAGCTGGGCTGACCCAGTGTGTCTTCAGTTTAAAAAATGGTGGAGGCCAGGGCAATGACTCCTTTGCCTCACAAGTGTTTGCCTTACAGGCATGAAGATCTGCATTCTGTCCCCAGAACCAATGTAAAAAGCCCAATGGGACAAAACATACCTGTAGCCTTGATGCTGGGGAGATGGAGACAGGAATCCCCAGTGCTCTCCTGGCGGCCTGTCTAGCCAAATCTCTAACTAGGATGGCGAGTGACTGAAGCAGGCACCCCACGTGCACCTCTGGCCTCCATATACACCCACACACGTGTCCACAAATGAATGTGTGCATGTATAAACATAGACACAAATAATAAGTAAAGAAGTAATTTCTTTTTCAGAATATTTGGTTTTTGAAAAATAAATTCTCTCATACAACACAGTGCAACCACAGTTTCCTCTCCCTCCGCTCCTCCCAACTCCCGCCACCCTCCCCTCTCTCCATTATCCACTCCTCCCCCATTGCCCTTCAGAAAAGCGCAGGCCTCCAAGCGACAACACCCAAACATGACAAAACAAGGAGTCTTAGTTGGAGTTTTATTACTATGAAGTTTTATTACATCATGAGCATGGCAACTCTTACCAAAGAAAACACTTAACTAGGTCTGGCTTACAGTCTCAGAAGTTTAATGGTGGGAAACAAGATGGTGTGCAGGCAGACATGGTGCTGGAGAAGGAGCTGAGGGTTCTACATCTGGATCTGCCACACTGGGCACAGCTTCAGTACAGGACAACTCAAAGCCCACCCCCACAGTGACACACTCCCTCAACAAGGCTACACCTATTCCTCTGGCCACATCTCCTAACAGTGCCCATTCCCTATGGGTTAAGCATTCAAACACAGGAGTCTACAGGGGTGGGTGGGGTCATACATATTCAAATCACCACATTTCACCCTAAGGCCCTCATAGGCTTGCCATAACATAATGTATTCAGTCCAACTCCAAATATCCCATAGTCCATCACAGTCTCAGCACTATTCAAAAGTCCGAAGTGAAGTCTCTTCTGAGAGTCATAAAAATCACTTAACTGTAATCTCCTATAAAATCAGAATTAAAAGATCATATATACTGCCAACATACAATGGCACAGGATATACATTACCAATCCAACACGTAGGGAAGGGAGCACAATGAGGAAATAGTGGACCAGAACAAGACTGAACACCATCTTGGCAAACTCCAAGCTCTGCATCTCCGTGTCTGATGTCAAAGCTCTCTTCAGGTCTCTCGACTCCTTTCAGCTTTGTTGACTGCAACACAGTTCTTCCTCTGGGGCTGTTTCCACTCCTGCTAGTGGCTCTCTCGGCAGGTATGTCACGGCTCTGTCACCTACATCACTTCAGGGTCCCCAAGACAACCCAGGCTTCACCTTCACAGCTTCACATGTGCAAGGTCATCCCTGACATGTTTCTGACGTGAGCAGCTTTCCTTAGCCCCAGAAAACGATTCCACAACCCTTCTCTTCTATCCATGATTCTAAAGCCGGAACCAGGTGGCCAAAGCTGCCATGTTCTGCTGCTTGCTGTGGTTGGAACTTGGTTCCCCCGCCCAATTGCATCTTCACCGTCTGTCTATGATCCACCATTTCTTTCACTGCCTAAACGTGGCTGACCTGAAACTTGATCTGTGGACCAGTCTGACCTTGAACTCAGAGATCAGCATGTCTCTATCTCCTGAGTGCTGGGATTAAAGGTGAGTACCACTAAGCCTGTGCCTGTTCTTTAGTTCCTTTTCACAGGATGGAAACTTAGTTGGGTGACCTTACCCTGAGGTCACCGCCCCCTTCATTCTGTTTAATATCTTTAATCCGTGTAATCTCCTTTAACACAGGATTTATGTCCGTTCCACTCTCTGGTGCCCCTTCTCTCCTCGAATCACACCGTCTGTATTTTTCCTTGCTCTGTGTGCTCCTCTTCACCAAACTGTTCTTCATAAGGGTAGACACTAGTAGTCACATGACTAGGCCGTTTTGAGATTTTCCGTTACAAAGGCACCTAGCCTAGGCCTCTTCTCTTTAACCTCAGGCAGACTCTTTGGACAAGAGCAAAAAGCAGCCACATTCTTCACCAAAATATCATAAGAATGATCTCTAGGCAACGTTCTCCTCTGACCTCTCGAGCCAGGCCCCACCAATACAGATCATCCTCAGTGCCCGTCTTCTATGCTTCTATTAACATCGACCAGTAGGCAGTGCTTAGAGAATCCCGCTTTCCTAAACCAAAGCCTCAAACCCACATTCCTCCAAACGAAAACATGGTCAGGCCTATCACAGCCATACCCCAGGCCTGCTACCAACTTCTGTCTTAGAGTCTTATTGCTGCAAAGAGACAACATGACCATGGCAACACTTATAAAGGAAAATATTTACTTGGGGCTCACTTACAGGGTTTCAGAGATTTAGCTCATTATCATCACGGCAGAAAAAGCACGGTATTGTGCAGGAACACATGGTGCTAGCGAAGAAGCTGAGAGATCTACACCTTGATCCACAGGCATCAGGAGACTGCCTGCTGCACTGGGCATAGCTTGAGCATAGGAGACCCGAAAGCCCGCCTCCACAGTGACACACTTCCTCCAAGAACTCCACACCTACCTCAACAGGACCACGCCTCCTAATAGTGCCACCACTTTGGACCAAGCATTAAACACAGGAGTCTATATAGGGAGGGCATATCTATTAAAATCATCATACACAGTACCATGAGACAAGGCAAAAAAAATCAAACTGAGGCTGGATGAGGTATTCCAAGAAAAAGAAAAGAGTCTCAAGAACAGGCAAAAGAATCAGAGATGCACCCACTCCTACCCTAACAGGATTCCCACAAAAACACCAAGCTAACAGCCATTACACATGTGGAGAGAACCTGGTGTAGGATCCACACAGGCCCCCAGGCTTTTAGCTGCAGTCTCTGTGAGCTCATGCAAACCCTGCTTAGTTGACTCAATGGACCTCGTTCTCCTGATGTCTCTCATCCCCTCTGACTCCTATAATCTTTCCACCCAGTCTTCCTCAGGATTCCCTGAGCTCTGAGAGGAGGGGCCTGACAGAGACCTCACATTTAGACTTCCTCCACTGTGGGTCTCGGTACCCTCTCCCATATCCCTGCTGCTGCTCTCTCATGATGACGGGATGAGGTACTGATCTATAAGCTAGCAGAACATCACTAGGAATCATTCTTATTTATTTATTTACTTACTTATTTTTGGGAAGATAATTTTGTAATTATATTTATGTTCAGAAACCGTAGCGTACATTTAACCCAGTTTAGTGGCAAGTTCTTCGGCCTTTGCCTTTTCCAGCTTGGCAATGCGAGCCACAGACTTAGGACCCAGGACGTTGCCTCCCCAGTGGCAGCGGATCTCGTCACATCTGTCATTATAATTGGTCCTAATAGCTTCCACCAGCTTAGCCAGAGCACCCTTGTCTTCCGAGTTAACCTGTGTGAAGGCAGCAGTGGTGCATGTCCTCCTGTGGACCAGGCGCCCCAGCCTGGCCTTTCCCTCAGCAGTAGGGCACCCCCATCTTTCAACACAGGGCAGGCAGGAAAACCACCAGCTCAATGGGGTCTACATCATGGGCAATCACCACCAGCTGAGCCTTCTTGTTCTCCACCAAGGTGGTGACTGCATTGACCCCTGCTCAGAGAACAGACAGTCTCTCAGTTGGGAGGTCCCCCTTGGCAGCAGCTTTCTTCTCAGCACGGGCCAGCAGCCTTTGCTTCTTCTCCTGCTTTGTCTCTGGCGTGTACTTGTGGTCGAGCTTAAGCATCTGAGTCACTGTTTGCCTGTCCAGGGCCTGGGTGAACTGGTTAATGGCAGGAGGTACTGTGAGCCGCTTATAGAGGATGGCTCTTTGGCACTGTGGCCTGATGTAGCAGGGCCATTTGATGAAGGGTGTGAGGTCTCTTTTGGGCTGGGTGTCCTGCCCAGTGCAGAAGTTCTTGGGCCTTTTCTCAAACAAAGGATTGACCATCTTTTTGGGGCCACCTTTATCCCCTTGGCCTTTCCTTTGGGCATCCATCTTGCTTGGCTGGAGGAGAGAGTTATTTATTTATTTGTTTGTTTACTTATTTATTTATTGGCCAGTCATACCAGTGACTGGCCAGACCCGAGATTCAGCATAGAATTTTTTTTAAAAAACCTGCTTACAGGGGGAAAGATTAAAAGAAAGAAAAATGGGCATCCCAAGCCCCAAGAGAAGGCTCTTACATTCCTTCCTTCCTCACAGGTAATGGCCTTGAACTCTCAAAACCTCATGCATGACCTCGTGGCTTTAATTCTACCTTAGTTCCACAGTATTGTGCCAGCTAGCATTGTAAAGGAGGACTTGGGACTTTTTCTCTTGTTTTTAACAATTCAGAAAATGAGGAATCTTGTACAACAGGACTTTTTAACGGTTCTTGTGGACTCTGTGGTCCCTTTATGAGTGCTTATAAAATATTGTCTTACCTTCTTCCAAGAAGGAAAAACAGGAAAGTCCTCTGGCCCCTCAGTCCATCCCGGGGTGGAGGTGGGGTGGTGTTTGTGATGCCAGCCTGAAGTCTGACAGCCTCCAGAAGCCTGAGCTGGAGACTGGCTCCCAGGCCAGGGAGAGCAGAATGTGGCTTCTTGCGGAACTCAGACAAAGGCCCCCTTGGGTTGCTGAAATGCAGGGCAATCCTCTCCCTGGAGAGAAGTTACCAGACTCTCCTGACAGCATTAGTTCTTCCAATTATCCCAGCCTGAGAACAGGAGGGGAGACGTGGAGTTTCTTCTGATACAGCCTTGGTTCAGAAGTCACCCCTAACGAACAGGAGCTGAGCCCTTGCTGCTGTGGCCTTATCCCTCCACCTGCAGAGAACTGACCTCACCTCTCAGAGGAGAAGCGGGGGAAATAACACCGAACTACAGAGTATGGCCCCTTAGCTCTCACAATACTACAGTAACGACATATTGATGTCAAACACCAGTCTAACTCATTCCCACTGAGTTGTCAAGTCGGATCCTAGCAAAGATTTAATGGCTGTTTTTCTGCTTATATTATTATTTTTTGCTGGGTTAATTTTTCTCCCTGAATGCTGCTATTTTGATCAAATGCTTCCTTTGTTAGCATTTCCTCCATTTGTTTTCTTGCATGGGGCAAAATCATGACAGCGCTCTACTGTGGTGTTAAAAAATGCTAACAGTAAAAGCAAAGATATTTTAAAAGGAACACGTGTGACTGTTTATGCATTTTAAGACAGCAAGGGATAGGATCTTAGAAGAAAATAGTCTCCTACTCCTCACAGACAAAGAGGAACACAGAAAGGCCCCAGCCCCACCCCGGAAGTCCCATCACTCAAGCTGAGCATCATGGGAGTGAACTAAGACCCTGGTCCATGAGACAGGGGCCTGCAGAGCATAGAGCTCTGAAGTAGTTCTGTGAACAGAGCACTGGGGTTGCTATGACACCATAGGGCCTGAGTTTATCCGCAGAACGGGACTTTAAAGGCTGGGCACCGTAGCAGCACTTACAACCTGACCCCATAGAGAGATAGGGACAGTATTCTTGAAGCTCACTAACCAGCCCGCCTCTCTGAATGGGTGATCCTAGATCCCACCAACTCTGTCTCAAAAGCAAAGCAGCTGATTGTGATGACATATGGCAATAGGATTTGCTGAAGGAGATGGGAGTAGGATATCACATGTTTGAGGCTATCCTGGGCTACGCATTTGCTGAATATCGTGGCACATGCCTTTAATACCAGTACTCAGGAGGCAGAGAAAGTTGGATGTCTTTTGAGCCCTGCCTGCTCTACGTAGTGAGTTCTGGGAGAGACAGAGCTATGTGGAGAGACCCTGTCTCCAAAAGCAAAGTGGACAGCTCTTGAGGACTGACATCTGAAATTCACCTCTGGCCTCCACATACAAATACATATACATACTTGTGCACCCACCAACCATATCTACCCACATATACCTTCATACATATGCATTACCAAGTATCCCCTCAAGTGACACATGCATCCACACACACCTCCACCTTCCCCCCCCAAACACACACATACACATACACATACACACACAGAGAAAGAGACAAAGATAGTGAGAGAACAGGGGTCTTTGTGTAATTTGGAGCCTGGAGATATTTTCTGACCTGCAAACCATTGTAATGATAGTCCTTCAGTTGCTTGCCCAGTGGGCTATACAGACACAGTAATGGCAAGTGCTGTCCTGTGCCTGAGCAGTAAATCCCATGCATAGCACACCTTGTCCCTCCTGGTACTCCCACCTCAAAGCGAGCCCAGCCTCTGCTTCTTGGATTTCATTCATCTTTTCTCTAGAACGCTTTGAAAGAAAACACGAAATGACTCCCAGGGAGGACAGGTCGGCAGAGCCATTTATTTTTAACACTTGTCATGAAGATAAGAAAGAAAACACAAGAACGTGGACGTGGTCACCCACACCACACTAATTTCTCTGTATTTTCTGCCTGTTGTTGGTTATGCTTTGACAGCAAAGCTTCAACGTGACAAAAACAGAGAAACACCAGAGACAGGCTGGGGAGAGGCAACTGTTCTTCTCCAGAGGCAGTGCGACCCCCAGAGGGGAGCACTTTGTTTACAGGGAGAAGCAAGCTCTAATTCCCTCGGCACCTCAGAACAAATGCTGCTGCAGGGGAAGGTTCTTACATCTCCAAGGCCACATGCGAGGTGTCCCGTGCAATGGTTGGCTCACTCAGCTGTGTCTCAGGTCCAGCATCTTTCCTCTAGTCAGAGCCATCCTGCAACCCTTGCTTCATCTGTCCCAGTTGGTTCCCTGGCTCTCTCCACTCACAGGACATGGTGCCAGAATGGTCCTTTCCAAAGTCTAGGTCTGAAGGAACACCACTGCTAGCAAGGGTTGAAGCATCCACAGCACGGTTAGTCACATGTAGACTCATGCCTGTGTCCCCGCATCTGCACGGACTGCATGGACTTTGTTAGACTGAGGCTGCCTGATGTCCCATGTGGCCCCAAGGCAGGCAGAGACTCCACCCTTAGAGATGGAGCTTCTAGAACTCCTCCCATCGAGCTACAGAAGCAGATCAGCTGCTAAAAACACTGACTACTCTTCTAGAGGATCCAGGTTCGGTTCCCAGCACCAACTCTGTCACTACAGTTCCAGGGGACCTGACAACCTCTCCTGACCTCCATGTGCACTGCATGCACATGGCAGACATCTGTGCCCATGCCCTTGCACATAAACTAAAAGAAAAAAAATAAATAAAAAACTTGCTTAAATACAGATTGCAACTGAAGGAGGTCCAAGTCAGCAGCTGCAGCTGAGGGTGCAGGGGCAGCTGTTACCAGTGTGGAAACACAAGCTCCTCCCAGATCTGCTCCCTCAAAGACAGCATCTGAGCCAGGTCCGCAGGTGATTCTTACCGTGTGTTGTCATGTTAGCCTGTGTTAGTGTTGGTTTGAAAAGCTGACAGAAGAACTTAGGGTCAAGGTCATAGGGCTATTATTGCCTCTCATAAAGGTTGAATATAGCAAAGTGTGTGTGTGTGTGTGTGTGTGTGTGTGTGTGTGTGTGTGTGTGTGTGTGAGAGAGAGGGGGGGGAGGGAAAGAGAGAGAGAGAGATTTTAATCTTGAAAGCCGCACCAAAAGCTGGCCTAGATCAGTAAGGGAATAGATGCCAACTTCTTCAATCCTCTCCTCTACCGAACAGTCACTAGGGACCAAATTGTGCCAAGGATTTGCGTGAGAACAGTCACCGATGGTCATCTCTCTCTGTTTTCAACACTGAGAGCCACCAGGTCAGCCAAAACAGGAGCTTGCAAAGCCCAATACAAGAGACAGGTGGTTTATACAGCACAGGACGGTGAAGAAAGCCGGCAGTCCTCGTGGGAGTGCAAGGTGGGACCACACCTACAGACTGCCGCTGCTTCGAGCCATAAATCCAGCTTTGTTGTTGGTGTTTAGGGGAACCAGCAAAACAGAGAAAGGGAGATGTCAGTCACACTACAACCCCAGGATCTTGCAGCCCACAGTCTGTTATGAGGATGAGCTCAGCCATGTTAATTGACAAGGATTGTTTCAAAAATTAAAGTGGGGGTGGGGGTGGGGAGATGGCTCAGCAGTGAAGTGGATATCACACAAATGAGAGGATCTGAATCCAGATCCCCAGAACCCAGAGTCAGGTACAGTGGCATGCATCTATAACCATTTATAACCCAGGCTGGGGAGAAGGAGCCAGGAAATTCACTAGGGCTTAATGGACAGCTAGGCTAGCCAACTGGTGAGCTCCAAGTTCAGTGGAAACCCCTGTCTCAAATGACGTCAGAGCAACCGAAGAAGAGACTTGATGTGGACCTCTGGCCACCACACACATGTGCATACACACATGACTAATGTGTACACACAGGTTTACACACAGTACTAACTTGTATGCACAGCCTAAGGCAATAATTTGCTTAGAAAGAAAAGGTAGAGGCTAGAGACTAAAAGAATGCAAGAGGGAATGACTAAAAATCAAAAGAAAGAGGTGGACAAACTTAACTCTAATAACAATAAATTTTTAAAACATTTAAATGTAAATAGATCAGTGACGTCTGTCCTGGACCATGGGCAGCTCCCCCAAAGCACACAGAATCAGGCAGATTCCCCGCACAGCTCTTTCCTTCAGCCTGGTTTGCGTGAGTTTCAGGAGGAAACTGCTGCCAGCAGACAAAAGCTAAGACATTGCCAAGTGCTGAGGGGCCGAGGCAAACCCGGGGCTCAATGAGTGTGCGTTTTTTGCACACATCAATTTCTGAAAACAATTTGTCAAGTTACAGAATACGCAGAGAGCACCTAACGCCATTTGTGAAAATATTTGTAAGACTACTTCTGTTCTTCACCTTGGGCCATCCTAGCTCTGTGTTCCCTCTCCCTTAGCCTCCACACTCCTTCTTACCAACGACGCCAATCTTCTACCCTCCACAGGTTTTCTTGTTGTTCTGCCCGTTTAAGGGCTTTGAACGTTCGGTATCACAAAACGCAGGGATCAGCCTTGAGGTTCCAGTTCCTGCAGCGCCCCAAGCACTTCCTGCATCTGACTGAAACTTTGTAGCCAATTCCAGGCAACTGCTATGCAACTGAAGTAACTAAAGCTCAGAGACAGAAGAGCCTGCAGCAGTCACAGGGATAGCAAATAAAGTTGCAATCCTGTATCTACCCAAAGTCACTGCCTTTGTGACTGAATCATCCCTCCTTTCGGTTGTGCTTCCTCAAGGCTTTTTTTTTTTTTAATTTTCTGGACAACGTGTCTGCGATAGCTCTAAACCTCCTCGAATCTAGTTAAGTTGAATCTCCATGGCTGTCATCCTGGCCTGATCACTTCACTTGGGCTACGGCATCACAGAGCCCTACACCTGATGGCCACCGTCTCAGGTCTTCCCCAACACACAGTGGATTCTGCATCCCAAGACGCATACATTAGACAGTTAGATGCATAAGTTGGGACTTAAAGCTCAGCACTTCACCAACACGTTTTTATGTTTAGAAGAATCAAGAAAGGTAAAGGGGGCACCCACAAAGATGGCTCCAAGCTCATTTGTCTAACACTGACATTTTTGGTAATAACCTAATTCACAGTCGTGCCATGGGTGTCCGTTGGTCGTTCCCACACTCTTAGCACACGTTGCCAAAATAACGACTAACAGAGCTATTCCCTTATGGTTGTGCTGCTGTGATATCCAGATGCAGACTTAGTCTGTACAGACGGGTGGAAGTAACCGCTTGGCAGAGTTGGTTCATGGTTAGAGCGTCCCAGTGCCCTGAGAAAGAAAGCCACCTTTGCTAACTCTGCATGCAACACTGGAAATAAAAAAAAAAAAACAGTATTCCACATTATAAAATGAGGGTTATTAACTGAAAGCCATCAGGGGATCACCTCCATCAAGGACAGGACTGTTGCCAGGATCTTCAGGGAGTTCTTTCTAGGAAAGCGAGAAGTCTAGAGCTGACTGAACACCCTGGTGTGGAGATCAAGCCCAGACTCTCTGGAAGTTGTGCCTGACTGGATCTCTTATAACAAGTTCCTCATGGCTCCAGCTACAAGAGGACCTTTGCCCCAACAGGGCCACAGGCCTGGACCTAGAACCGCCACCACCATCCAGTCATGGAGATACTGTCTCCCCCTTCCCAGAGAAGTGCTTGGGTCAGCAGAGCCTTCTCCGAAGTCCTCTCGTTGGAGATTCCGGCCTGGATCTTGGCCACCTGTCACCCATACATGGAGCAACCTTGTGATATTTCCAGAGATTGTTTGAAGCTCATTTTCCTACCAAGTCCTCGTGAAGGGAGAGTTTGCTAAATTCATTGATTCCCTTCTGGCAAGCTTGCAACTCCCGGATTTGGTCAGATTAAACAGAGTAAAGATTTCCTATACTTACTCAAAGGACATTACCTAAAAACTCGGGAAGGTTCTTTTTCCTCTAGGAAAAAAGGAAACAAGAAGGGACAGAGGGGAGAAAGAAGGGAAGGAGGCAGAGAGAGAGGGAAGGATGCAAGAAGGGAGGGGTAGATGGAAGATGGATAAACTCCATTAAAGACACATCCTTCGAACCAAAAGGACCAAGCCAACCGTTCCACTAACATATAATAATCTTTATTCTGTAACAGAGACGTAAATAACTTTATGAATTCGTATGATCTATACAAAAGACAAAATAAGATATTGCACTAAATTTAGTTATGGAGTATCTGGATTTAATGTTAGCTGAACACAAAAATATATACAAGTTAAGGAATTAAGGCAAAACCAGAAGATATTTCAAACACAACAGGAGATTTGAAAAATAGATACAATTAAAAATAAGGGCACACCATCTCCAGTTAATAAAGTGGTCACGGTGAAGGAGAAAATAATTCCTGGTGGGTTTAATAAGGTAGTTATTATCAATCACGTTAATTAAAGTTGAGCAATAGAGTATACAATGTCCCACCAAGGAGAGGTACTTTGCCAAGGTTTGGGACTGAGCATTGGAATTGGGGTAAATAACTTTGTCTTTGTCAGATTTACGATCTGTTTTTCCTATTAGAAAATATAATTTGGAAAATATGACTCTTTCACATATATAATTAAAATACAACTATGGAGCATTCGTTTTAGGGGGCGGGAGGGAGGTCGTGGGGGTGAGCTGAGAGTTAAGGGACGTTTCGAGGCAAGACATTTGTCACCTTATGGGTAGAGTGAACACAATGCCAGTCACTAAAATACAATCCCAGTTACCTTAAGAGAACAAAACAAATTCAAAAGTAATTAGTTTTTTAAAAAAAAAAAAAAAGTCTAATCAATGTATCCACACATGTCCACATGTCTTTGGCAGTTCCACTATGACCGCTGAAGTCAGAACTTACAACTTTTCTAACCTTCAGACCCACTAGCCAGTCTTTCAAAAACAAAGAAATAAAACCTCCCCCCACCTCTGCAGCCAATGCTGCAATGGCAAGAAACTAACAGAACAAACCTTGAGGCGGCTTCTGACAGTTAACACGAAAGCAATTAGGGATTTTTCAGCTTTGGAGTCCCGGTCCACATGAGAGGAAACTGGTACACACACGAAAATGATCTGCGAAACTTTGTGTTTGTCCAGACAGGTCTAGAATTCTCAAAGAGAATCCATAGTCACCCACGAACAAAACAGTAAGAGACATCAATCCGAGAGTGCTCTTCCGACAACCCGGGGGTGGGCACCCTCACACTCAGGTCGACACGGAGAAGTCAGGTTCTATAGCGGAAACACCAGAAAGCCAGAAAACGTGGAATACTGCCAGCCGCCAAGCAAGTTACCTTTCTCCAGTTTCAGGTAGACCTTATCTTCTTTGTCCAGGTACAGTAGCACTCCGTTCGTGGCGGCTTCGCGGGTCACGTCCTTATCGCCGGCAAATGCAGAGATGACTGGCTTTCCATTTAACATCAAGTTAACCTGGAAGGAAAAGGATCAACCCCCCACCCCCAGAAAGCTCCTTTTAAAATCAAAATGTGTACTAGGAAACAGACCAAGGCGCTGACCTGGTCAAATATTTGCTATCTGAGAAATAGTCTCCTATCCCTTCAAACTGGACATACGCGGGACGTGGGGTCAGATTTAATGTGTGTGTGTGTGTGTGTGTGTGTGTGTGTGTGTGTGTGTGTGTTTTCATATAGAAATTTCCCTAAGTACCTACAGAAATAACCCAGACAGCAATCTAGTCACGTGAAAACTGACTTCTCCCTCAGCGTACAAACAATGCTAACTACTGTACCGACCTCATATGCATGGTGTCAACTGTTTTGTAACAAAGTTGTCCACCGGCTTCCCAGTGTTGGCCTACACTGACAATGTCAGATGCTACCAGCTGCTCCCAGCCACTGAGTTGGCGTCTCTGTTTCTGGAACTTGCACAGCAACAAAAGTCACTTGAAATGCCAAGGGTTCCCTGGGAAGTAGACATGGTCACTAAACGCTCCCTTTCCCTCGGTCAGGATTAATCTGGAATAGATTAGCTCTAAGGCTGCTCGGTTGATCCAGTCACTGGCATATAAAAGTGGCAGGCGACTGTGCCGTCTGCTAATCCCAGGGACCTAAAATATAATATGAACGGTAAAGCACCCGGCTTTATTATTCTATTTATTTATTATTTATTTATTCTAGAATTCCCGTAAACACGCGCCACAGTAGGCAGATCACTAGCCATGCAACTGCAAACTGGGGAGAAGTTGCTAGAAGAACAGGACCCAGAAAATGAGCTCTAGCATGCAGAACTCGGCACACCCTTTCTCAAAGGGATTGTTAGTAGCTGTTCCCAGGGACTTTGGTTCCAATAGTTAATGGCCTCTCACAACTTTTAAATGACAGTAAACCTGTTTTGTTTATTTAACGTGCATTTGCAAAGTTTGACGAGACCTTTTTTCCCCCGTATAAATTTGAAAAACTTTCATTTTAGCATGAGATAAAATTAAGATGTTGCATAGAGATCCCTGTCGTAGACTCTTTGCCAACCTGTGTTGTTGTTGTTGCTATTGCTGTTGCTGTTTTTTTCAGTAGTTAATTGCACGTCACCATTTTTAAGTGGTGGTAAACTTGTTTTGCTTATTTAATGCTCATTTGTAAAGTTTTGTGAGGTATTTTTTCCCTTACAAGTTTCAACAACTTTTTGTTCAGGCATGAGATAAAAATCGATCTCTATGGTGAGTTGTGTCGTGAAAACTTTCCCAGGCTGTGTTTTGTTGTTGCTGCTCACTTTTCTGCACACCGTCCTGTCACATACCCAAGTGGAGGTTGTAAAGAAAAAACGGGCAAATCGCATGCTTTGGGAAGCAAGCACGAAGGGTAGACAACCACCTTGGCCATGCGAGCACATCTCGCACAGACACTGACATGCAGAGGCGGGGAGCACTCTATGGGAGCACATACCTGGATGGTTTGGCTCTGGTAGACTTTAATGACGTGAAAACTGAAACTGTAGATCCCTTTCCTCGGTGCCACAAAGACGGATTCCAGTGTGAAAAAATTACCCACATTAACCAGGATCTACAAATAAAAGCAATGGATGTGGTAAATTATGATGGTTTCCTCCTCCTCCTCCTCCTCCTCCTCCTCCTCCTCCCTCTTCCTCCTCCTCCCTCTCCTTCCCCTCCCTCTTCTTCCCCTCCCTCTTCTTCCCCTCCCTCTTCTTTCCCTCCCTCTTCTTCCCCTCCCTCTTCTTCCCCTCCCTCTCCTTCCCCTCCCTCTCCTTCCCCTCCCTCTTCTTCCCCTCCCTCTTTCATTCCTTTATATCTTCCTTCTCTCTTCCCTTCTCTTCTCTTTCTTCATTTTTTAAATTATGAACTTCAGAAGCAATAGAGAATAAAACCACTAATTTTTTTTTTTTTTGGTTCTTTTTTTCGGAGCTGGGGACCGAACCCAGGGCCTTGCACTTCCTAGGTAAGCGCTCTACCACTGAGCTAAATCCCCAGCCCCAAAACCACTAATCTTATTTTTTTCCTATTACATTGACTTGGAAAATAAATGTGCATAACAGAAGTGTCTTCTACCTTTTAAATGGCACGGGAAAAAATAAATAAATAAAACAACTGTTGTAATGGTGCCTCAGTTTCCAGGCCGATGTCTCAGGGATCCTCAAAGTAATGTGTGAAGGTCTGTGTTGGCTTCTCACTGAGAATCGGATGGAAGGCGTCTGCCGTGCAGTTACATACCCACAGTCTACAGGCCTTCTCGATGTCCAGAAGGGACGGTACCCAGCCAGCCAATCAGCATCTGTGGGCTCTCTGAACACATCACAGAGGCACGGAACACCCTCCATCCACCATGGGGCATAGCCCATGGCACCACCAGTTGGTACCACAGAGATGGGGAAGCCAGGTTCTTCCCCTAGCCTCTGCCAGAGCTCTCCTCAGACCCATGGCCATTGTTTTTGCTTATGTGCCATCTAAGCCTTAACATAATACATTGGCAATGAATCAGCCCTGGCTGGGGAGCAAGCGAAGGGCATAAATATGGCAGACAGGAGACCGGGTGGTCTTTCTGTGCTCTCCCTGTGTCTTGTTTTATCTTCCTATCAATCCATTTTGAAGTTCAAGGGTCAAAAGTGAAAAGTTAAGTTGGACACTGTTTCTAAGAAAGCCACAATGCGCCTTGTATTCCAACGTGTGGCCCGGCTGTGACATTAACCCTGAATTTCTGTGCATTCTCAGTTAAATTTTAGTGTCTCAGAGGTAAGTCTCTTGCTGGGAGAACATAAGAGCCTGAAGAAAACAAGGAGGCTTCCTTTCATGTCTCACCAAGAAATAAATCCACAAAAATCAGATGTGTCCCTAAAGATATATTTTCTGCTTATTAGAGTCAGTCTGCTGTTATCTGTCTTAAATATCATCTTCTTGTCAAGATTAACGCATTTCGCACTTCCTGCTTCGTTTCCTCAAAGTGCACCATGCCTCTTCACCGCACACCGGAATGTCAGAACGCGTAGGTAAATGCACCAGACTCAGCCGTGCCCGGAAACACAAATCTGCGTGCAGTTTTACCGAGATCCCAGCCTCTCGCCCTAAGTATCGGCTCTCTGCCCTCTGACTTGAGACCAGATGGACTTTCTAAGGCACCGTCGCCAGCTGTGTACGACTCCCTGACAAAACATTTACAAAGAGCATCTTTCCCCAGGCACATTAGAATAAGGCAAGGTGCTTAGACTTGGAGACTTGGAGACTCGATACAAGAGGCGTCGTTTATTAGCAAAGTAGAGGCTCTGACTATTGTTGATTAGTAAACAAGAAGCTGGCCGTGGCCTCCACAGGGTGATAGATGCATCCAAGAGCACATCAAGATTTATACTAAATGTGTCTGGTTGTCTCTAAGACGCACGGCTCCCAGAACAAAAGAAAAATCCCTTTCCTAGGCTAATTGGTGGGAAGGTCATTCAAAAGAATGCCCCAGACAAACATAGCACAGTGTCCACAAGGCTTCGACATTTACACAATACCCTAAAACACAGACCAGGCTGGTGTTAAGCTCCCTTTCCATCACTTTGCTAAATACTGCACCGAAATCTCCAAAGACATTACTTAATTCATTTTTCAAAAATTATAGCTATACCGTTCTAAGCCTCTAGGGAGACATCTCTGTCTCTAGCCAGCTGGCGAGTGCATTGCTTAGAATTAAGTAAAGAGCACGAAGGTCACCTGAGTCCCTCCCTGGCACATCCAGAAGCCCCACTTAACCTGCCTGCCTGCCTGCGGGACTCTGCATACAACTGTGAACTGTGACTTTGGAATAAGGCAGACTCCCGGTACTGTTGGGGTTGGAACCAAAGTGCTGGAGTGGGGTTTCTGCCCTGGGGGCTTTACTAAGCCGAATCCCAGTGGTTGTCTGTCACACCAGTCTACAGATCCCGGAGCAGCTAGGCAGAAGCTGCAGCTCTCATCAATTCAGCCCCACCCCCTGGCTGCAACCTCAAAATCTGTGCTTTCTCAGCAATTTACAGTGCCCCGGGGGAATGAGGAAGGGAAACCCAGCTCCCCAGTGTTTACCTGCCCAAGCTCTATGCAATTACTCCATCCCTTTTCCTCCTGCCTGGATAACTTTTCTGAGAGGAGCAGTAGTGAGAAAGGCTTTGGCTTTACACCAGGAAGGGTTGTGTGTTAATCCAGCTATCCTGGACCCTGCAGACTCAACCTAGCTAGAGCTTTGGAGATGGTTTCTGACTCCCACAGAACCACACCCCTAATCATCTATATCCACCTGGAAGGGTCCCTGCACCTTGTGGAGCCCCAGAGCCTTTCGGGAGAGATGGGATTCCACCTGGAAACACAAGTCAAACATTTCAGGTTGTCTACTAGGTTCCCCTCAAGAACGCCTCCAGGGCACCTGCTGATAAGTCTGAGCCAGAGGCCCAACTTCTCTACCGATAGATCTCAGCATCTAGGGACAGTATTCCCTTCAGCCCCTGATGACCTGTTGCTGTTAAACTTGTCTTGATCCCCAGGTGCCTTCCTCTGCACTCCCAAGCCACCCACCGCGCAGGCCTCTGCCAAGACTAAGGGGATAGAATGGAGGCTATGGTTGTTGGGGAAGGGAGGCAGCTCTGAGTTTCAAACTGATACCTTCAGGGAGATAGTTGATAAAATGATCTCGCCACATCCTCATCATTCTAGCTTACTCTGGGCAGGCAGCCCCCGATACCCAGAGACCACCCATCCCCTGTGCGCTCTGCATCCCCCGGGTTCTGACCTGATCAAAGTAAATGATGCGAGTCTTGTTGCTCATCTCAGATGGCTCGTGGTTGGTGCTCCGAACCGCTGAAAAGGCCACCTTGGAGTTCGCTGCCCGGACCGATATCCCCAGAGGGGAGGAAGATGATCCCTTGGAGTCTGTGGCTGGGTTCGAGTCGCACACCACCAGACACTTGCCCTCCAGAACGATCGGTTCCGTGTCATTCTGTGCCCAGACAGGCAGCACGAGAACCAGCAGAACAGCTGGTACCACGGACAGCGCCCGGCGCGCGGAGCCCATGGTGAGCCTCGTGCGCAAGCGGCAGCCTGGCGCTTCTGCTCCCGGCTGGCGCCTGCTACCCCGGGATCCGGGAGCTGGGAAAGAGGCTAGTGGCTAGATCGACTGCGCTGCAGGAACAGCGGCGGCGGCGGCAGCAGCGGCGCGCGCACTTTCACCAATTCTCTGGGCTGAAGTCTCCCTTCGAGCTGGCTGGCTGGCTCTGTTACCTTTGTCCTTTAAGGAGCTCATGCAGAACTCCTACCCTAACTCCTCCACCCCCCGAATCAGTTTTGCCTGGGGCCACTGCACCCACACTTGTCCCTTGACATCTAAAAAGTCTCGAGGCCCTCTCGGTCACACCGCAAAAGAACAAAATAAATCCTCACCCCAAACCCCAAGCACTCTTAGAGAAGCACGGAGCTGAAGACACAGTGGGGACTCAGCAAGTAAACGCTAGCTAGGGTGGCTAGTGAGGAGCAGTGCGGGTGTCGGTCCGGTCTGAGGGACTCTGGTTGGCGCAGGAACAAATTACAGAGGCAGGAGGTGTTTCCGGGGATGAGAAGAACGCCAGGTTGTGTCCATGTCCAGGATGCTAGCGACTCCCCCAAAAATAGCCAAAAATTCCCCCAAAGCCCGGTGTCACTCCGACGCAGGTAGGCGGCTCAGCTGAATGCCGGTCGCCAAAAGCAGTTCTAAGGTTCAGGGCGCCGGCTACCCTGGGTTCCCTCGTCCCTGTGCACAACTTTGTGTCTCAGCGCGCAGTGCAGCCGGGAGGGAGAGCGCCGAGAGGGCACCCGCCCGCTATTTATAGGAGTGCTGCCTGCAGATGGCTTTGGCTCGCTCGACCATCCCGCGGATCCCCGGAAAGCAGAAAAGGCGTCCGGTGACCCCAGCGGAGCAGCGCCTGTGTGACGTTGAACGCACACGGACCGAGAAGGGCACACGGCACTGCCTGCTGCCAGGTCCGAGGCCACTTGGTCCCCCGAAATCTCACTGTGTGTGCGCAGAGGATGGTGCCCACCGGAACGCGCCTGCCACGGCTTCACCGCTGCTTGCCGCCAGCTCCACCTGGACCCGCAGAGGGAGTTGTGGGTCCCCTCACCCTGCCCTGCGCAAGACTCTCTGAACCGAACGTGGCGCTGCCAGCTCAGATGTGGAGATGAAAGGACCGCGGCGGATCTGCGCGGTTTGTTGCCTGACTCTAAGAAGACCCGCCAGTGTCCCCCCCAACTGCGCCTGGTCCGGAGACTGTCCCTCGTAGCCCTTGAGCCTGGAGAGCCCAGAAAAGCCCTGGGGCAGTCCTGTGCCCTGGGCGGGGCGGGTACGGAGGAGGCGCCTGATTCCTTTCTTCCGCTCCAGAGGACGAGCCTAGGAACCCACAGAGGCGCGCCTTCCCACTCACGCTGTGCATCCACCCCAAGCAGGGCCAGGAAAAATCTTAGTGAACAGTATCCCTTAAATGTAACAATTAAAATTCACAGCCGGGAAAGTGCTGCACCCTCCCCCGCTTCGATGTTCCTCCCCTGTGCACTCCACTGCCATCTTGGCCTCTGACTTACTTTCCTCTTCGGAAGCCACGGAAGGGAAGCGGGGAAGCAAGGCTTGGCTTTGGAGTTGGCCGAATGAACCTGACCAAGACACATACGGTCATGAGTGGTCAGCACTACCCTAACTTAAGGGCCCTGGCTTTCTGGTTCTGCATTCCTTGGGGTCAGGACACTCCCAGATCCCTTATTGACTTCTCTTGACTTCCAACTGCAGGAGAGCAGTGCAGCTACTTCTCTAATCAAACCAACATCCCCACGGAAGCCACCAGCACCCCGGACCTCCTGATTAGTATGTACTGGTCGCTAGTTTTAGAGGTTGAGTCATGTCCTTGGGTCAGACCAAGCTCCCCAGACGGCCATGTGCAGTCTTGGAATGGTGTTTAAGCTCCTCCCAGGCAGAATCCAGACCTGCATCTTTAGTCGGATCTCCTAAGGCTCTCCAAGGGAATGTACGCCGCAAGCTTGTGCAGAAATTCCAAGAATTAAGATGCACGATGCCCCTAAGGTTGATCTTTAGCCCCAGTTTCCTGTAATGATCTAAAGATGTGCTGTCTGGAAGCACAGTGGAGGGAGGAGGGCAGTGCGGCTTGTGAGTAGCTGCTGCTCTGGGGTGATGCTATTGGTAACATTGTTGGATCTCTTTCATCTAAGCTGTAAAGAAACAGCAATGCTGGCTTGGCCTTTAGGAGAGGGCCATCTTGACACCACAGTAAATACATAGTTTCTCATCTGACCTTTCTGACTTCCTTATTCAAGCACCCATCACTCACCTCCGTGGTACGTGGGTGCATGTGTGTGTCTGTGTGTGTGTCTGTGTGTCCATAGGTGTGCATGTGTGTGTGTAAATGTGTGTATGTGTGTACATGTGTTTGTGCATGTTGGGTTGTATGTACATAGGTGTGCATGTATGTATGCGTGTGTGTGTAAATGTGTGTATATGTGTGTACATGTTTTTGTGTGTGCATGTTAGGTTCTGTATGTGTGTGTGCGTGTATGTGTGCGTGTGTGTGCGTGTGTATGTGTGTACATAGGTGTGTGTGTGTATGTATGTGCAAATATGTGTGCATGTGTGTACATGTGTTTGCGTGTACATGTTGGGTTGTGTGTGTGCATGTGTGTACATATGTGTGCATGTGTAAATATTGTGTGTGCATGTATGCATATGTATGAATGTGTATGTGTATAAAGATGTGTACATGTGTATATGTGTGTGTTGTGTGTGCATCTGTGTGTGTGTGTGTGTGTGTGTGTGTGTGTGTGCAGAAGTCAGAGAATGGCTTCACCAGTGTCCTGCTCTGTTGCTTACACCTTACTCCCTTGAAACAGGGTCTCTTAATGAACTCAGAGCTGGCTATCAGTCTACAAACTGCCACAAGCCTCCTGTCTCCCCCTCCCCCTGCACTGATGTCACAAGCATGTGTGTCCACACTTGGCTTTTCATGTGACTTCTGGAAATTTAACAGGTCCTCCTGCTTGCAAAGCAAGAGCTCTCGGTGGCTGAGCTATCTCCTTGCACTACAGCAGCTGGGTGTGAGACCAGACACTATAAGAAATTTGATTCCACTTTTTCTCCAGTAAGGGTAAGAGTGCCTTCTCTGGCCAAGATGGAGAATCCTAGCTAAGCAAGCCTTGGTTTTTTTCAACTGAGAGAAGTTTGAGAAAGGAGTCTACTGAGAAAGTTGTTAAATATATAATCTTTCTCTTCCTCATAAGCCCCAATGTATTCTCTCTGTATTCTTTTCTTCACTTCGGACTTATTTTCTTCTCTTAGAATTCCTTTTCTGAAGAAGTTCTTATCTAAATAAATGTCTTCCTTCTATCACTGACAGTATTTTTGCAGGCCCCAAATCCAGCAGGGTGACCACCTTACAGACCCAATGGCTAAATGAACAGAGACTGAACACTTCTAAATAGAATGTAGTGTATCAGCCATTTGTCCTATAGTACAAGCTAATCAAAGTGAGACTCCTTCCCAAAATATAAATCCAAAGCTTCCTTCATCTGGGCGAAAAGGTCTTAATCTTCAAGGTGACCTCTGGGTGTAGAATGGGGCATTTCCTGCCGTTCCCGGCTAAGACAAGTTATATGATAATGTGAACCAGTCAGTCATACCTTTGTCCCTGACAGAAGACTGAACAGAGAAAGCTTCAAGGCTCTGAGAACAGGCAATCTGTTTAATACAAGAAGTCCATTAGATATCGAACCCAGGACAGATTGCTGAAAGGAGGCTCCCAGACTGTCTTTGTCTGGGCTTGGACCTCAAGGCTGAGACAGTTTTGGGGAAGCACTGTGTGCTACAGCCGCAAGGTCAGTGCACTGCTCTGCTGTCACAGCCACGGAGGGTGGGGGGTAGAAGCTGCAGCAGAGTTCACTGGGATGGCAGGAGGCTTCCACACTGGAGGACTGATGCCAGGCCTGGAGGCTAGGGAGCTTGCCAGTCCCTTAGAGAGGTCAGCAACCCTCTGACCTTGAACTTCCCAGGCCATCCTGTATCCTGCTTCTTGTCACAGAGCATCCTTGATGAAACAGCTGTCCTTAACTCAGACCACAAAGAACTGGGGAAATTGTGAGAAGGAACTGCCAACTGGGAAATGGCAAATAGGCAATACTTGGCTCCTGCCAAGAGACACGAGAAAACCCTGTCCTCTGCCTGGGGCAGGTTTTCTGAAAAAGTCTCCTCGGTCCTAGCTCCAGCACTTACCTCATCTCTGACTGCTTCAAGGAGGAGAAAATTAAAAGAAAGCCCAAGTTGCTTTTCAGATGCTAGTCAAGTCTGTCCATCTGTCCGTCTGTCTGTCTCTCTGTCTCTGTCTCTGTCTGTCTCTCTGTCTGTCTGTCTCTCTGTCTCTGTCTGTTTCTCTGTCTCTCTGCCTCTCTGTCTCTCTGTCTCTCTCTGTCTCTCTCTGTGTCTCTGTCTCTGTCTCTCTCTCTCTTTCTTCCTTTCTTTTTTCGGTTAAAAATACAGTATCGGAGATGGCTGAGAAGACTATTAGAGCCAGAGGCAGTGGGTGACTACAGGACGATGGTCTTCTCCAGATAGAATGGGTCAGTTCCACAAATGATCTCACAGCAGCCGTGACAGTATGCACAAGACCTGCAGGAGCTCAGTGCAGACAGAATTCCAGCAGGAAGTGGTGAGGGTCCTTTGGCGCTTAATGCCTGCTAAGAGAGGGAAAATCAGTTCCTTTGAGGATGTGACTCCAAGATGGTGGACCATGCTCTAGAGCGCACTCGAGAGTATTTGGGCAACACAAATTAGACTTGGCAGGTTCCCTGTGTGTTTCTGAAAATCAATTAAAAATAGAACACAAAGCTGGTGCATAGAGAGGTGGGTTGGATCTGGAAGGACCTGTAGGTGGATAGTATCAAAATATATTGCATGGCATACTCAAAAATGATAAAAAATATTCTAAAGTGTGGTACTAGAAAACTTACCATCTGCGACTCAACTGTTTCCCCTTCTCTGAGGTTCCCAGATTCCGCCGGATGCCAGCCCCGCCCTGCTCCCTGCTCACTTCACATCTCTGTAACTGGGCTCAACTTCTCAACTTCAAGGCAAATTAATGTGGGACTGATCTTCCGCGGAGATGATGGCGTTTTTTCTCCCAGCGCATCCAAGGACAGCTTGTCTTGGAAGTTCCCATCTTCTATGGGAACTTAGTGTTGGGAGAGCCAAGACAGGCATGATCCAGGGGCGAGCTTCTGCTTCAGAAGATGGTCTGTGAGAAGGCGAAGCCGCATGCAAGGCATTGGGTTCTGAAGGACTCGCCTGGATCTGAGTGACTGAAGACTCGTGTACAGACAGCCTCGGGTTGGTCATGTAGGCTGTGGGAAAGCGAGACCACGTGACCCGAGGTTCACTCACAGCCGGTCGAAGCTCCCTGGGTTGTTTAATTACCCCTTCTCTGTTGCAGTAAAAATATAAAAGTGGCGAACTGGTCCCCGTGCTTAGCGTGGTAAAATCAAGACTCAGCAAACTGTAACCCAATACATGTTAAATTCTCAATCTTACCATCCGCCGCCATATTCTCTCCGCTGCCAACCTCCTCTCTCTGGCCTCCTCTGCCTCTCTAGAACTTTTCTCCCACCCATCCTTCCTTCTTGTCCAATGACAGGCCTCGTTCTATCTTGTACCTGCCTTCACCTGCATAATGACATCAACCTACACTTCTCTACGGTGATGCCTATCTGACCAAGAAGTTTTTCCTTTCTTTCTCTTGAGTAAGAGTAAACGGCTTAAGGAGAGCAAAGCCTCGAGAAGAAGAACGATGTGAGGACCACACAGTTGCAGAACTGTGCCAGGAATATCCTCGTGGTTCCTTCTGGAGACAGTGAAGCGGTAGGCGATTTAGTAAAGATGGCCTTATCGAGAAAACTACATGATGTTTTCACGATCTTTTAGTTTAATTTACAATTTAAAATTTGTCTGAGATGTTCCTCTTCCCACCCCAGTGTCAGCCAAGAAGATAAGAGTTGAAGTTGTCAGTGTACATTGAGGTCTTGGCCGCCATGGTGGTCACAATTTTTTTTTAAAGAAAAGCAAGGTATATAACTTTTTTTTAATAAAGAAAAGCAAATAAATAATCCAGATTTATTTATTTGCAATACGTATACATATACATCATATACATATTCATCACATACATATACATCATATACATATACATCATATACATATTCATTATATACATATGAGTACACAGACACACCAGGAGAGGGCATCAGTTCCTGTTATGGATGGTTGTGAGCCACCATATGGGAATTGATCTGGGAATTGATCTCAAGATCTCTGGTAGAGCAGTCAGTGCTCTTAACCACCGGACAGTCACATTTTGACTCCCCATTTTGGTTTTCCCATAATGCCCTGTGTTTGCCTTGGTCAATCTATTCATTACAACGTCGAGTTATTGATTTTTGTATAGTTTTCCACGGGCTACGAACTCCCCCAGGAGCACAGGATTTAGTGGTAAATGGAGACGATTAAATAAATGTTTACTGAGAGAGAAAAGAAAAACTTACCACTGCTCTGGACTCTTACTGTGCAAACAGTATCAGCTTAAACCACTGCCGATGAAAGAGGAAACAGGAAAACCTTTCAAAGAGTTGAGAGGAGCTTGAGATGTTTAGTCTACTCTCTGCTACTGTGCTGGTGGCATTGCTGTTGCTATGATAAAATGCCATGAACACATGCAAATTCTGGAAGAGTTTAATGGGCTTAGAGTTCCAGAGAGAGAGTTTCAGAGAGTTCCAGAGAGAGAGAGAGAGAGAAAGAGAGAGAGGCGTGTATAATGGTGGGGAAGACGTTATAGCAGGAAGCTAAGAGATCACATCTTCAAGTGCACATGGATAAAGCAGGTAGTGAGACCTGAAGAAAGGCATGGCTATATACTTTCAAACACTATTCCTATTCCAAACTACTCCCTAAGACTGGAACCCCAAAGGAGTAAAAAGACGAGTATCAGAAGGACCATGCCTGCCTGTTTGTTTGATAGCATTTGCGTCCTTTTTACTGATACGGTATTAATGTGTGTGCTGGTTGATTTTGTGTCAACCTGACACATGCTAGAATCATAGAGAGGAAGGAGCCTCCGTTGAGGAAATGTCCCCGTGAGGCCCAGCTGTAAGGCATTTTCTCAATGAGTGATGGATGTGGGAGGACCCAGCCCATTGCAGGTGCAGGTGCCGTCCCTGGGCTGGTGGTCCTGGGTTCTATAAGAAAGCAGGCTGAGCAAGCCATGAGGAGCAAGCCAGTAAGCAGCATCCCTCCATGGCCACTGCATTAACTCCTACCTCCAGGTTCCTGCTCTGTTTGAGTTCCCTGACTTCCTTTGTAGATGAACAGCAATGTGGAAGTGTGAGCTGAATACACCCTTTCCTCCTCAACTTGCTTTTTGGTTATGGTGTTTTGTCACAGCAATGGAAACCCCAACTAAGACAATATGCTGTATTGTTTTTTACAGTTTTTATTGGCCTTATCTATCAGACAGACCCACTGAGTGCAATTTATGCTGTCCATATACTTCTGGGTATGGGACCAACAAGTGCAGCAGGATCAACCCACAAGGAGCCACACCCTTCAAAATATCTGAGTCTCCCTCCCTTAGAAGCCACCAACTCTTACAGCTCTTTGGTTACGGACTGGGGCTCGTTTACCCCTCCCCTCCATACTAGAACATTGACTGTCTTGATCTTGTGTAGGTCTTATATAGGCAACCACAGCTTCCCTGAGTTCATGAGAACTGTGGTCCTGTCATGTACAGGAGACACTGTGTGGGGTCCGTTCTCCCTGACTTCTGGTTCTTAGGATAGCCCCACTTCTTCTTTGTCATGGTCCCTTAGCCTTGGGGTGGGGCTGTGTTACAGAGAAAAAAGGCCACATGGTATAGACACAAAGGCAGAGATAAACAGCTGAATGCCTCTCCCTTCTGCCCCTCCCCTTCCTTCTTCTCCCCCAACCTCCTTCTCCACCTCAGCACCCACATGCAGGAACTTAGCAACGAACACCCCTAAATCACACACCCAAGAGATCTCTCCATCCCAAAGTTGCTCCAGAGTCCTAAAGATTCGTGGACTCTGGTACCCAAACTGTGTCCGTGCTCTCTGCTAAAGACAGAATCGTCACATTAAGACAAATGCAACTGGTTCCGTGTTTACACAGACTATGAAGACTGGGGCTGGGGGAAAGAGAAGACCCAGAGAGGTGTTATCAATGCCATATAACGATGCGGGAAAGAGCAAGCTATGGATTAACCTATACCATGTGGTTCCGTGTTAGCGCCCTGTAAGTGCACACAAACATCTACATGCTAGTAACAGACGGGAAATAGGAGAGAACTTGACAGCAACTCGTCCACTTTGGAGGAGCACAGGGGAAAGAAACCATTAAATTTGCTTCAGATGTTAATTACCCGAATGGTCCCAGGAACCACACATCATATTTCGAAGTGCGTTTTAAATAAACTCATTTTTAAAGAGGAAAATGTTGCTGGGCAGATCTCCCAACAGCAGCCTGTTATGGCAACATTTTCAGCCCGTAATTCCAACTTCACAAAGTTTGGAGAGAAGGAGACCCAAGGTTCCTTCTCACACACAGTCTTGGAAAAGCAGCAATTTTCCTTCTTTGGTTATTGATCCAACTCAACAATACAGGATTACCCACTCTATTCTGGAAGAGTCTCAGACATGAAAAGGCTCACGGTAGACGTCTGAGAAAAACTTGGAAGTGGTAAAGCTCATGAGTCACATCTAAGTCCTGGTTGTATTTCAGATCCAACCTGGCTCTTTATGTAATGTGTTTAGCGCTCAGGAAACCCTGATAGATGCCCAGCCTCTTTTCGGTGCAGAATTAGGGAGAAAATGAATGTGAGGTCCTGACGAATGGCTGCTACTTGGACAAATTACCAGGGAGGCTTGTCTCCAAGGCAGACTCGCTAAACCCAGACTGAGTTGATGGCTTTGTCCATGAACGGGGGATCTGTTTTATGAACTGGCAGCCACAGGGATAGGCAGCTCTGCCTTTGTAGACATCGATGGTGAGATGCAGCTAGCAAGAGTCCATCTGCAGTCAGGCCCTTAGCTCTAAGTGTATTCAGGGTCAGCTCTACCTCCTGTTAGCTTTATGACCATGACCATGGAGCAAGTTACCAAGCCTCTCTGAGCCAAGATTGCTATCATAAAAATCATACTCTGTGAATGGCGTCAGGAGGGTTGGGTGGAGAAAGGTAATAGAGCACTAAACACAGTCCCCGGCGCACAGAAGGTGCTAATTAGATGCCGTCATTGTTGTAATTAATTTATGGAATCTACTCATGGTTGAAAGCGAGTGCCTCAATGCACAGTACCAAATATCAGAGGCCATTAACTGTTGGCAAGCAGCAGCCACAGCTCGGTCTCCTGGACACTGCGGTAGGGAGGAGTGAACCGTACCCAAGAACGAGAATCAAAGTTTAGCCACCACATGTTGGGCTAACGAGGGTCTGCCGCTGGGCACATGGAAAGTTCTAGAATGAAGCTAAGCTCCTGGGAAAATTTCTGAGTGTTTTACAGGGAGTGGAGAGTGAGTCTAATTTTCTGTTTCTTTCTTTCTCCCATATTACCTTTTATTTTGTGTGTGTATATATGTTTGTATGTGTGTATATGTGTGTATGTGTATATATGTGTATGTGTGTGTGCATGTGTGTATGTGTCTATGTGTGTATGTGTATGTATGTGTGTGCATATGTGTATGTGTATGTATGTGTGTGCATATGTATGTATGTGTGTACATGTGCATGTGTGTGTATGTATGTGTATATGTTTGGATATGTGTATATGTGTGTATGTATATGTATGTGTATGTGTGTGTGCATGTGTGTTTGTGTGTATGTGTGAACATGTGTATGCATGTGTGTACAAGTGCTTACATGTATATATGTGTGTGTATGTGTATGTATGTATGTATGTATGTGTATGTATGCACATGCATGTATATCAAAACCAGAGGGCAATGCTGAGAGTCTATCCCTATCACCCTCCCCCTTACCTTTTTGAGACAGATCTTCTACTGAACCCAGTGCTCATCCACTGGTTAAAATGGCCAACCAGAAAATTCTTGAAACCTAACTACCTCTACTCCTCTTACCCCCAGCACAAGACTTAAAGATGGGAAGCCCCTTTAAGATGGGAAGATGGATTTTTATATAGTTTTGGGGATCCAAACTCAGATTCTTACGTTTGTGCACCAGGCACTTTACCAGCTGGACCAGCTCCCACTCCTTTTCCCTCCTCCCTCCTCCCTCATTCCTCATCCCTCCTCCCTCCTCCTGGGTCTCATCTGAAAGAAGCACCATCTTGGTCAGTGTTCTATTGCTGTGAAGAAACACCATGACCATGGCAACTCCTGTAAGAGAGAGCATTTACTTGGCTCTGGCTTACGGTTTCAGAGGTTTAGTTCATTCTCATCATGATGGTCAGCATAGAGGCACACAGGCAGTCAAGCTACTGAAGAAGAAGCTGGGAGTTCTACACTCAGATCTGTAGACAACAGAAAGAAAGAGCCACTGGGCCTGACTTGGGCTTATGAAGCCTCAAAGCCCACCCCCAGCAACACACTTCCTCCAACAAGACCACACCTCCTGATCCTCCTCAGGTAGTGCTACTCTCTGACGAGTACGCACTCAAATATAGGAGCCTGTGGAGGTCATTCTTATCCAAACCACCACCAGCACGGAAGGAGGCAGACAGAGTCTTCAGAAAGGAAGTTACGTAAGAGTCTTAAGCAGCAAGGGGTCCGTAGCCCTCATTCTACCAGCAGAGGGATCCAGAGAGTAAGGTAGGGAGAAGGCTGTGCCAATGGTTAAATGCCAGAGAGGCCACTTCAGAAACTCACATTCGACTTGTTTTCTCCATGCGGGAAGACTCGAGGTAACTGTGAGCACCCTGACTTTAGCAGCATGAGTTTGTGGTAAGAAACAGGAAGAGTGTCCACCCGGTAAGTGGGTCCCCATGCTAGTATTCTCAGTGGGCTTCCAGCTACAGCACAAGCAGCAAGGGAAGTGAAAGTCTCCAGGTACCACCTCTGCGGTAGTGAGCATCTCGCACCAGCAGGTAGCATTCTAGTGTTTTCTAAGGCACAGTCTACTTCTACAGCAAGCCCACAAAAGACCAGCTCAACAACACAACCTAGCACCAAGGTGGGAAAGCAGGGGTTTGCTCAGATTCTGGGGGAAGAACTGACTGGGACTGAGTGTTGAGTAGGACACCTCCACAGAGAAAACCTCACAAGAATAGTGCAGGATGACCAGGGCTGTGGGTGACTGTTACCATGACTCTTAGTTTCGACTCTGATCCTGGATAGACTGAAATCCACAGTGTGCTAGTGCCCTTTAACCCAGAGAGTTGTCGTCACTGGCAACCAGCCCACAGAATGGCTGCCATCACGGTAAGAAGTGGCTCTCGGTGCTTCCAAGTCACGGCTCAACAGATGGGGCCTGGGAGGTGGGGACCCAGCACATGAGCTTGTCAGGTGACAGCACCACATACAAGAATTGAACTTGGGGATGGGGGAGGGCAGAGGCAGATGTGTTTCCAGTCATAGGGTATTGTTGTTGGGGGATTTGGATTGTTTTGGGGTTCGTTGGTTGGTTTTAGTACGTGGCTGTTTTTGTTTTTGTTTTGTTTTTGTTTCCAGCACTGAGGATTGAACACAGGGCCTCAGGCATGCTACACTCTTATCTCCAGCCCTCCTTTCACTTTTTATTTGGGACATGATTTCATTAAGTTGCTCAGGGAGGCTTTGAGCCTATGATCCTCCTGCCTGAGCTTTCCAAATGGCTGAGATTATCGTCTTGGATAGTCAAGCTCAATTTGCAATTAAAAAATAAATAAATAAAAGTATTGGTCTTAAACCAAGGTAAGGAATAAATGTATTTGATAAATGTATAGGCATACAGTTAAGTACATAAATATAAATAGTACATAATTAAGGAGCAGGGGGCCGAACCCTCCTGTGACCTTAGCATGGCTCTCCATGTTGCCCTCAATACAATGCTGCACTTTCTTGTGATTTGTCTGCAGGCATCTTTTCCAGTGCTTGGGGATCCACGAGGGGAGAGGTGCGCTGACCTCCACTGACTATAAGCAGCCTTCCCAGAAGAATCCCCGGCACATAGCCAATCACCTTAAATGGTGGCTAAAGTAAACAATAAATTGTCATGGAACATTGGGGTTTCTAACCTGGACTACTATCTAACTTGAGCTACATCTTCTGGCTGTGTTTCCAATTATAATACTTGCTAGTCTTGATGGTCTTAAAAGTTAACGTGTGTGCTCTCTAATTCTCACCGATTATTTATAATATGTAACAATCCATCCTTCTTTATGTGGAAATTATGTGCTGCTAGAAAAAAAATGCTGTAGGTAGCCCTTTCCCTTCCCTGGATACTGCTTCACAGCTGCTCCATTTTTCCCTCCTTCACACTGGGCCGAGAGTGTCTACGTTTCAGACAAGCTACCAACTGAACTTCTTTCAAGCCTGCCACTGGAGCTCTGAGAATAGACCTTCTTCACTAGGCTGCATGCTCCATGGAGCGAAGCCTGCCCTGCTTTGTCCTCTGATGCTAATTGGGTACCTGTAGGATTTCCAAAGCAGATCCAAGATGGCAGGCTCTGGCTTCCGACTCCATTGACTTCTGGCTATTTGGCCAAGAGCCATCTGAAATGACAAACACTTGTGCCAACAGACTGGACTTTCCTGGCCATCTGTCTGTTGGCTAAATAACTCATCTTGGATAGACCAACTCATCATTTAGGCAGCTGGTGTTTTAGAGACTGACTGAGCTGAACCACTTCTGGTCTAGGTCCAATATTTCCTGACTGTGGAAAAAAAAGAGAACTCCTTGGGATTTAGCATGGGTTTATGCGTCTTCACGAGGAAAACAAGAATAGTGAAGGAAACAGGTAACTGCCTTTTGACCAGAGGTTATATAAGTGTCTTATATTACTGCCCCTTGTGGCATCTTTCTCATCTTGTTCCCTCTTTTCTTCTCCAAGCCTCTACTTTTTCTGTTATTTTTGCTTTCAAAAGTTCTTTGACCAAGACGTCACTCAACCAATGTTGACTGAAAACCAGACCAGGGCAGCAAACTCAAAGGAGTTGTGGTGGCAGCCCCCAGTATATTTTTTTAAAAAAACCCACTTTTTCTCTTCTTATCCCTAGGGACTCTTCCTCTTTGCAAACCAGAGCTGTGCCACCAAAGCTTAAAGTGCAAATGCTCATTTTCCAGCTTCCCTTGCAGCTAGGCCACAAGCATCAGAACAAAGCAAGCCAGTCATGTCCATGCCAGACACAGAATTAGAAGGCTTTAGAGAAGACAGGAACATTCCAGAACCCCTTGTGGAGAAGGCAACAACAGGCTTAATGATCTGAGGGCAATAAGCAGCATCAAATATTCAGAATAGGCAAGGGGGTGCTTCAGACCACAGGATCTGTGCTCAGGAGCTCAACAGCCCAGCCTTGGTGGTCCCCACACAAGATCATCATATCAGACAACATTCTTGACTACAACTCCACTCTCCAACTCGCTGAGATGGTTTGTGAGACATGAACATGCTATCAGACAGTTTTCTTTTCACTGGACCTTGTCAGAATCTGCCTTTATTTTCTGCAAATACAGATCTAAGCGGTCAGTTACATCATGAAACTATCATAAAGGGTAACACCAGGAGAAAATAACTGAAGACTTGGGTCAGCCGTAGCTTCCCTCCCGAACACCTCAGCTGCTGAACCTTGTGCAAGGCAAACCTTGTGGTACCAGTGATTAGCTCTCTCTTTTTTTTCTTTTTTCTTTTTTTCCGGAGCTGGGGACCGAACCCAGGGCCTTGCGCTTGCTAGGCAATCGTTCTACCACTGAGCTAAATCCCCCCGGTTATTAGCTCTCAACAGGAAGATAAATCCCAGAATCTATTGGCAAAAATCCCACTTGCAGATGTTATCAACTAATTGGAATGCTCATGTGAGCCACTCGGGATACAACAATGAACTCCGAGACTGCACCGTGCAACCGCGTTAGGATTTGGTTGGGGGGCTGGAGAGATGGTACTTAAGAGCAAGCCATGTTCTTACAGAGGAGTTTGCTTCCCAAGACCCAAAGTTCACCAACAACTGCAAATCTTCCACACACTTGGCCATGGTGGAGCACACACTCGGCCATGGTGGAGCACACACTCGGCCATGGTGGACACAGACACTTGGCCATGGTGGAGCACACACTTAGAATGGTGGAGCACACACTTGGCCATGGTGGACACAGACACTTGCCATGGTGGAGCACACACTTGGCCATGGTGGAGCACACACTTGGCCATGGTGGAGCACACACTTGGCCATGGTGGACACAGACACTTGGCCATGGTGGAGCACACACTTGGCCATGGTGGAGCACACACTTGGCCATGGTGGAGCACACACTCGGCCATGGTGGAGCACACACTTGGCCATGGTGGAGCACACACTTGGCCATGGTGGAGCACACACTTGGCCATGGTGGAGCACACACTTGGCCATGGTGGAGCACACACTCGGCCATGGTGGAGCACACACTCAGCCATGGTGGAGCACACACTTGGCCATGGTGGACACAGACACTTGGCCATGGTGGAGCACACACTTGGCCATGGTGGAGCACACACTTGGCCATGGTGGAGCACACACTTGGCCATGGTGGAGCACACACTTGGCCATGGTGGAGCACACACTTGGCCATGGTGGAGCACACACTTGGCCATGGTGGACACAGACACTTGGCCATGGTGGAGCACACACTTGGCCATGGTGGAGCACACACTCGGCCATGGTGGAGCACACACTCGGCCATGGTGGAGCACACACTTGGCCATGGTGGACACAGACACTTGGCCATGGTGGAACACACACTTGGCCATGGTGGAGCACACACATCCCCCTTACGTGTGAAGCAGTTGAAGCTGCATTCATCCCTCACAAACCAATCTTCTTCAGTTTTGCTCTCTCCCTTTGAGAAGAATGTAGAATGGATTTTCCTATCCATTCTACAAAAGGTTAATCAGTATGAAATGGACATTTGTCTGTGCACATTTTAATATCCTCGGCTCCAACTATGAGAATGTCTTGATTAAACTTACAAGAAAGAACTAATATAGAAATCAACTGACTGGATGTAGTGACATTATAGGACTGTTAGGTTTCAATGGGACCTTTCCAGGCAATTGAGTGGGGACGTAGACTAAACGATCTGGGAACCAGTGTCCATAAACTGAAACAACTTAAGTGACACATTGTAACTAACAGTTACAATTTAAATGACACATTGTAACTAACAGTTGCCCTGGAAAGCACATTCACTTGCCACACTGTTGGCCAAAAAGAAAAAGCACAGCAGCTCCTTCTGCCCAGAGAACTGTGCCTCATGACTGGCAAGCACGTCGAGGAAGCTAAGCCACAAGTACGGAATGTGTTTCGACCACAGATGTACAGGGAGCTACAGACTTCTTCCCAAAGCTCAACCGATCCAGTTTCCCTAGGGTTTACTCCACAACAAAAGCCAGTGCCAAAACGTAGCCAGATTCAAAAACTCAAGTTCACATTGCTTTGGAAACGTGAAACAGGAAAATGTGAAGGGAAAAAATTACAGCAGGTATTTCAAGGTCCCCAAGCTGTGGGATCCGCACCTACTTGTATGCACACACATCGTGGGATAATCCAGCATGTGCTGGTCCTCTCGGCTCCAGACTTAGAGAAAATGTGGCTTTTCCCAAAGGGAAACAATCAGAGGTGTCTTCCTAAGGAGGATTTACAGAAAATCATTTTTTCTCTGGTGCTGAGGCTCCAGGCTCCTGAGCCTGATGACGTACAGACGAGGAAAACACCAGATAGCTCTGTTGCTCTTTCAGAACCCCTACCTCAGCCCCTTTCCTGGGCTTCCAACATCCCTCTGCCTTAAGTCTTCCTTTTGAATGCCTGACGTCCGGTTTGCTTTGCTCTGCTAGGAAATCCATGATGTTTCGAGCGTCCCGGGAGTAAATTAAGCACCTGTGTAAACTGTCTACAGCACCGAATGCTATGGTGAACGGTGCATAGCCACGTAATGCTTGCCTTAGCTAGAAGGGAAATGGACACTTTTCTAATGACCTTCAAAGACAGTGGTTCTCCACCGTCCTAATGCTGCGACCCTTTAATACAGTTCCTCATGTCGTGGTGACCCCAACCATAAAACCATTCTCATTGCTACCCTATAACTGTAAATGTGTTACTGTTATGAATTGTGATGTGAGTATCTATGTTCTCTGATGGTCTTAGGTGACCCCTGTGAAATGGTCGGTTGCCCCCTACCCTCACCCCTGCAAGGGGTCACAACCACAGGTTGAGAACCACTCGCTGCTCAAGGACTCCTCCAGAAACACGCTTCTGCCTCCGCTGTCTCTTTCACTGCCACGTCCGTGGTCTAAGCACACCTTGGCCTCCAGGAAAGTTGAAATCTTTTCCATCTTCTCGGTAAGAATCCTGTTACTTTCCCTCCACG
Organism: Rattus norvegicus; assembly: GCF_021556685.1. Lineage (NCBI taxonomy): Eukaryota > Metazoa > Chordata > Mammalia > Rodentia > Muridae > Rattus > Rattus norvegicus. The sequence continues at coordinate 160,615,842 of NC_141536.1, forward strand.
GTTCTCCTTGCCGGTGCTGGATATCTTTTAAAACCCAGAGCTAAGCCAACATATCATTTCTCTGATGGGACGTCATAGTAGACACCAATTCCCTGTAATATGTGATCCCAATGCCTCCTCTCTCCTCCCCATCCTTCACTCACTCCTCATCCGCCTCTGCTTTCTAGCTCTTCATAGCATGTCCACAAAAACTGAACGAGGTCCTTTGCGCTCTCCTTCTGTCTGCACTGTCCTGACCCCAAAGCCCGAGGACTCACTCCTGAGATGACTCCTCCCTGCCTCTCCTCTATCCTTTCCCTTCACCACTCCTGCATTTCATCAGGATTGCTTTAAACATTGCTCCCTCCTGCCCTGGAACACCCTCACCCCCAGATCATCGAACTGGGTTCTTCCTGTCAACTGCCACAATTACCGTTCTACAGGATATTGTCTTTCTTGATCACTGAGACCTAAAATCCTATCTATCCTCTTCAGAACTGTGATTCCTCTGTTTGCCACAGTTCTTCGTACATCATGAAAATTCAATTATTCTTCACTGAATGGATGGATGGATTAACTAATAGATTTTGGAAACTGGCACCCAAGTGCCTTGGAGGGGAAGTCCTCGGTCATTCAGCCTGCCGTATTGTATAATACAGTGCCCGAGTCTAAATCTGCATGACAATAAATGCCCTGGCCAGTCTGCCCCTTATTCCGGATGCAAATGTCAAAGGCTTAGCTTAAATGCTGTGCAAACTCTCCTCCAAAATCCATGTTGGGCTGTGGAGCTATCTTGGAGGAATGACTTTACCACTGAGAATGATATGTCCCAGGACCTCATAGGAAGCGGTCATGCAAGCCACCCTTAAGAAGCTTAAGTGTGTCCACCCTGGCCCAGGATTGTCTACTGCCATCTCTCTAACCCCCTGAGTTCCTCAGCCCCACCAGGACAAGCCCCGTGTGTCAGCGTGTGACCCGTGGAGAGTGGGATTCTAATTCCTCACTTCCTTTGCAGAGTCCTTGTAAGGGTTATGTAATTAGGTAACAGACAAACAAACTCATCCATGCCCTCAGCTCTTCGGATGTCTGAATTTCCTGTGTACACACCCCACTGGCTGCACGTTATTGAATGTTAAACACCCGTGCCTCCTTGGGAGGAAGTCTGATCTTTCTCACTCTCTCTTGGAGGCTCCTTTGGGGGAACACTCGGAATCCTAGGAGGTTGTACCCAATCCCAGTGTCCATTCTGTCTGCAGGCGTGCTGAGCGACGAACATTAACAGCCGTGTAATCTAAACCATCAAAAGCCCAGGCCTGTGTCAACGACCACCCTAGAGCCACTGGTGCTGGTGGGACATTGCTCAAGCAAGCCCCTTACTACATCTGTCACTGCACTTGACGTGGTGGCTGGCATGGAGGAAGGGACAGCTGCAAATAACCAGCCAAATATGGCCTCAGTCCCTAGCCTAACTTTAGTATCTGTTCTGTTCACACACAGGGCACAGTCTTCACCTCCAATTCATGGGGTGGAAAGACTTTCAAACTCATCCCCACACTCTCTCCAAAATGATCTCTGCTGGGCTAATGTGACATAGGCTCGAGTTGAGTCAAGGTTGCCAGTTCAAATTCCCTCTTCCCCACGATGGTTAATATTGATTGCCAGGTTAACCAGAATCACCTACAAGACAAACCTCTGGTGGAGGTAGGAAGTCCCACTTTGGTTGGCACCACTCCATGGGCTGGGGTCCTGGGCTAGCCTGGAAAAGCCCACTGGACAAAGCACTCAGAACTCTGTTTCCTCTGACCAGCCACGTCCACATCATGACACCGTATCTTCCCCACCATGATAGACTACATCCCCTCAAACTCTGAAAGGAAATAAATCCTTCTTCCTTTTGTTCCTTTGGTCAGATATTTTATTATAGCAAGGACAGAAATTAGAAATATGCTCTGAACTGCTAACTTAATTTAAGAGGACATTTGCTCTAACCTGACCTTCGGCCTTGGTCAAAGCCGCACAATCAACCACATGGGAAAGGACTGGATGAGAAGCGCGTTTGTCAATATTCTCTTGGGGTTCCCTGTGCTCCAACCCAGCCCTTCCCGCCGATACAGTAGGACAGGGATTCAGACTTGCTTCCCGTTGTGTAATGAGCAAACTCAACCTTCCCCTGTTCTCAGGTTACAAAAGGGGATGCCCACATCAGAGGCCACACGTCCTCTAGCAGATACCAAGCGTCCCCACCTTTTATCTGTAGGTGCTTTGACTTCATGAAGAGATCAAGTCCTTGTTTACCAAGCATTTTTGTTACATATCGCGTTTTTGTGAGTTACGGCGTAGTCATAAGAAATACTGGGCAAATAACAATGAAACAATTCAAGTTAACTAAAACTATTGGCCTGTGCTCTGTATACTTCTTAGGTCGTCCTCCCATCCAAGCCATTTAGCCGCCATCTGCACTGTATTCATTCAGCAGCTGTGGACGCCATAACATACTCTGCGTCCATGGCACACTCTTCTCATTGGAAATTAAGGAAGTCCAGGCACGGCCATGCCTCCCCTCCATGTGGGGCCAATCACCAGCTCCTGTTGCCCTTAGAAGGAACTCATGGCCCCTCTCTACAAGGATCCCCAGGTCCAGGTCATGTCCCTCCATCCCTGTGCTGAATCATATGGCCCTGCTGTCACATCGTAACCTTCCCCAAGGTCCCCAAGAGGGTCTTCTTGTCACTGTGGGAACTTCCCATGGGAAGCATTCCAATCCCTGCCTCACATGGTCACGTGATCACTCCTCAGAGCGCCACTGCTTAACTGAACTTCTTGTAAAGGTGGAATGTTCTGGACCAACCTTATCTAACGGGGCAGCTGGAATCCTTGAGTGACCCCCAAGCCCTCAAAATGTGGATAGCAGAAGTGAAAGATCCAGCATGGGTAGAGGAGAGGTCCCCAGAGTCCTACTCCTTGTTAGAAGAGATAAGGGCAGGTTGCCCACTTACCTTTGACAATGTGACCAATGGCAGGTTGCTTATGCCCCAGTGGATGGCCTCGTATTCATAAGTATATGGGCAACATGAATTGTACTTAGTGAATTATTTGTAACAGTAAAGAAGTTGGGAGGGACACAAGGTGGAGTTGAACAGAGGCAGTGGTGGGTGGACATGATATAATTTAACATAAATTTTATTAGTATGTAAAAACTTCAAAGAAAAAAGTATTATTTTTAAAAATAAAATTTAAATTTCAAAGTAGAAAGAGTGCCTGTGCCACAGAGGATCTGTGATATAGCTTCATTTCCCTTGGTAAGTTCATGGGACTCGTAGCTACCATGTTAGATGACGCAGCTGTAGAATTCGGTTCAGACACCTTGCTCCATCCTCTCTCTAGTCTTATAAAAACCAACACATTTAAGCCACAGGGCTTGCCACATATAATCTCTATATGCCGAAACTGATTATCTTCAGTCTTCCCCACTAACCAGCAATTGTGAAATCTGGCGTCCAGAATCTTTTGTTTGCCCTCAATCCATAAGACATAGTCCAACTGCTCAGCGTGCGGTAGATGGTAATGTGTGCGAATGGATGAATGACGGGACCCCTGAACGTCTCTGAGTCTCTTTTTCCTCATCAGTAATATCCATGGGTTCCTCCAAGCTTGGACATTTTGTAGGATTCTTCTCCAAACAGGAGACTACAGAACTAGTGGCAAGTTCTAGATATATCTGAAACTGTTTCGTCCCCATGATGACTTTTCCCAAATCATTCAGAAAATGGCAGCAATCTGTGGTCATAAGGTCCGAGGTGCCATGGAAGGTTTTCACTACAACATTCTGTCGCCTCAGTAAGGCACACAGAACCGAGACAACACACATTTGAGGGAAACCGTTCATCGGGATGACCACGGAAGATTGAAAAGATTTCCCCACTCCAAGGTAAAGACTGAGGATCAAAAATACAAGAGGTGCTGCTTCCAGGAATCGCCCCACCTCTGGTTGATGCACCGGAGCAGCTAATAAAATAAGGATCAGAGAGATTTAGCCTTGATCCATAATTATCTTTTACATCTTATTACTCTGGGTAATAACTTCTAGGGCTTTCTCAGCAACACACTCTTCTATCAGAGCAGAGTGAGCCGCATGAAGAGTGCAGAAGGTTGTGCCTGGCCAAGCTGTCGAGGGAAGCGTCTATAAAGTGGACGGACGGGCGTTTACATGGAGACCATGTGGCTTATAACCACTGCAAAGTGGCAAGAGTCTCGCATACAGTCTAAGGTTCGTCACTTATGGTTAAGGGTCTGTGTTTAAATAAATCATCGCCTTTGGGTGTACAGACTCATCTTCCTCCCCGTTTCCCATGCTCAGACCCTTCCCTCCTCTTTGTCTGAGACAGATGTGTAATAAATGGTTACAATGCAAATACTCACTGCCCAGATCAGTGCTTGGCACTGCAGGCACTGCAGGAAGGTTGCTGGTATTCAAGTTTTTATCTTATGTGTAGTGTGTGTGTGTGTGTGTGTGTTGATGTGTATGCATGTGTCTGCAGTATGTATATGTGTATGGGTTGATGCATTGTGTGTAGTATGCATGTTTGTGCATGTGTGTGGTATGCATGTGTCTGCATGTGTGTGTGTTATACTTGTGTGCGGTATGCATGTGTTTGCATGTTCACATGTATGTATGCATGTTTCCATAGTATGAATATGTGCATGGGTAGATTCGTGTGTAGTATGCCTGTTTGTGCATGTGTGTGCAGTATACATTGTGTGGTATGCATGTGTGTACACGTGTACATGTGTGTGTAAGTGTGGGGGCTGGAGGTCAACACTGGGTATCTTCCTCAATTGCTCTCCACTGAATCCAGTGCTCACCACCTGATGAGACTGGCTAGATCTTGAACTTTCATAGATCCGTCTGTCTTCACCCCCGCTGCCAGGGTTGGGCTTACAGACCATCCACCATGCCTGACTTTTTAATGTAAGTGCTGAGTATCCAACCTTGGGTCTTCATGATTCTACAGCAAACTCTTTTCCTACTCCTCCTTCCAGGCTCCTACCCGCATCTCAGCCATGTTTTAAAGCCCATGCATCCATATTCCACCCTTAGGGCTCCCTGTTTCCATACAGACAGACATGACACACAGCTTTCAACACATTGCCCCTGGGACTCACAGGTCTCTCATCATTTTGGGGAGTTGTGTAAACGTACCCTGAGGAGGTGAAGAAGCATCTGTTCACCCCCAAATAGAGCACCAAAGAAAGGACTCTGCTCATTTCCAGTTGGGTGAGGCCAAGAGTTTAATTGGGGTTCCTTACAGGAGTATGAGTAAGGAGCTACATGCAGGAGCCTGATTGGCTACCTTCCTGAGAAAACATCTTCCCCCTCCCCCCCACTGCAACAAGTTATCTGCCTCTATGTTCTCGGAAATGGGAGGAGCCTCATGAACCTCTCCTACACCTTAACAGAATATTAATGAGCCCGATTTTACGCAGGAGTCATGTAGGTTATCATGTGGAGTGTTCAAGAGGGCAATGGCCATATCATTCCCAGAAGGCAGTGTTTCATAACGATGTCTCTGACCCTATGGATACTTGGTATCCATGGGGAAGGACTCCATCTTTATCAGGGTTAGGGGACTATGCGGTGATGACTTGCACATAGCGTATTCTTGCTGCAAGAATCATGGCTCACTCCAGTACGGTCTCTGCATTTGTTTTCCCACTTCAGCTCACCGAGAGCTCTGCATCTTCTGTTGCTGACCCAGCGTCACATGGCAGCCGAGTCACACTATTCCACTCTGGCCTCCGTAGAGCCTTTTTCTGCTATCGATTTTCCTAAATCCCACATGCTCGGAGGTCATAGCATCCACTTAGTTGTGACCTTGACTGAAGGGATCAAGGCTTTAGACCTCCTTAAGAGCAGTCTTTGAATACAGGCTACTTTCAAGGCAAGGAAGCTCTCTATAGCCAATGAAAACGCCCAACTATCAAGTCACCAGGAAGCGATCCACCAGCAACACTCCCAGGATCTAGGGGAAGAGCATCTGTGTCCTCAGAGAGGGGCTGGTGCTGCACGGTCTCTATCACAGCATCCACTGGAGAAAGCTTGCACAGAGAATTGACTGGACCCATGGCAACAGCGGCATCTTCCCTATCTCAAGGGAGAGACAGGGACACCTGACAGAGGCTAGGCAGGCAAGCAGACCGCCCAATGCTCCCAGTTCGTTCCCCAAATGGTCTCTGTGTGTGTTCTCTTTGACCCTGAGGTGACTTGGCTTCCTGTGAACTAAGCTAGCAGAGTTTCTGTTCTTCACAAAGATGCAGCCACTTTATGTCTTTGGATTTTCTTATGGGCAACGTGAAGCAAATCATAGGATTTAAAAATCCCATAAAGGAGGAATGTAGACCAAAGGTAAGGATAATACATTCCTTTCTAATTTAGTGATGCCTTTTAGCTTTACTTCGGTTTAAGTGCCTGATGTGGTAGAAACCTTAGGGTATATGAAACCTAAGGGTCTGATTAAATACTGAAGTAATGTTCAGAGTTAAGTGAGGGAGCTTAAAGGTTTTATTACCTTCAAAGTGTGGCTCTAATAGTATACATAACTTAATTTTTAAAGGCCATATAACTCAATATTCATCAGTGGTCTTAACAAAGCAAAGTCAGAAGTATGGTCATCAGAGGACCAGCAGTGATGGTTTGTGAAATTATCCTCATAAAGATAATCCATTTCAGCTCATTTCATCACAATTCGCTTTTAACTAGTCACACTATCTTAAGACATTTACGGTACTAGTTAGCCATTGTTGTGTAACAAGCCACCCCAGGTCTTCAAATACAATCATTTACAGTACATGCATCGAGGAGACGGTCATTCAGTCAGCGCCATACTTAATCACACTTCTGAGATGATTTGACTTGAAGGTTATGAGCATAGTACACCCTGGCTAGGATCTTTCGTCTATGCCTTAGACTGGTCTCAAATAGGATGACTGCTCTCCAAATACACATGTACCCTCTAGTGGGCTAGCCTTGACCTGATATCACAGAAGAAACAGGAGCCTGAGAAAATGAGGTGGAAGCAAGAAATGCCTTTTGTAGCAGAGCCTGAAGAGGTTAGACCTACTGTGTTAGATCAGCCAAGGCAACTGACATAGTGAGCTTCAGAAAACAATGGAAAAGGAGAGTTTTTCACAGCAGGAGAAGTTACAGAGTCACAGGATAAGAGCTTCAGACAGTGGGGAGGAGGATGCTGCCCTCTTCACAGCGTACCACAGTTGCAAACACTGATGTTCATCCTACCCAACTGACCTGTAGCCAAGTGACTAGAGGCTGCTCAGACCATTCAGCCCCCAGTTTCACAATTTATGAACTGAGCACAACATCTCAACTTGTCACGGTAGGATGAGACAGAGCCCGAGTACTTGTCACATGACTAGTAGATTCTCATTGGCCAGCACTGTTGATCCCTGTTGATGGTATGTATGAACATCATAGCTTAACACGCATTCCATAGATCAGGTACACAGGAGCAGAAATGACTCGGAGATAGGAGAAAGTCCTTTACGTTACACACCACCCAGCCAGCTCTCCCTGGATGGTTACCTCCTGATGGGTAGGTAACTTCATAATTACTTCATGCTGAGATGAAAGCTTCATGGTTTCTGGGGGAAGTGGGAGACAGAGTTCACCAAGTGGCCACAGAGGTGTCAAATCAAAAGCTGAACGGAGCCGGAATAAAGGCTTTGCTTTTGCCGCAGGGTTATTTATGCTGCCCTTTGGTTTTCTAATGCTTTGGAACAAGAGCTGATCTAAGACAGACTTACAGCTCCTGAGACGCCAAGGTCGCTCACAAGATTTATTCTCGATGGCCTTTGTTTCCAAAAGTGTTCTCAGCGATGGGAAGTTTCTCTGTATTCCGTTATTGTCTCAGAAGTTTATTTTAAAAGAAAAAAATCTTTCTATTTTTTTCACCATGCCAGGTTAAACAAATAAAACAAAAATTTTAAATCAAAAGATTTAGCTGCAAAGAGAGACGATGGAGAAAAAATTGAAAATAGAAGAATCCAGAAAATACAGTTAAATATTAACCTCAAATTAGATATAATAAAAATATGATTTTCTGCTATGGATGGCTCACATACCTCACAATCTGGATTTAAAAAAACTGGTTCAATCCCTTGGAATATAAAACATTCTAAGACTTGCAAAAGGAATGGCAGATCAACTGAAAACACTTCTGAAATGAGTCTATGCACAAGTCAATAAACTTCTAAAACACACCCAGCCCAGAACGATTTCACTAGTGGGTTTTTATCAAATCCATGAGGAGACATTAAGTCAAATGTTTACCGTTTCCCAAAGGAAGTGGAAACAGTGGGGATATTTACCCTACAAGCCAGGCAGTGCCCTAGTCCCAAAACTCAACCAAGATATTATAAAAGGCAAAAACATGACCCATCGCCTCTTACTCATGTATTCTTAGAGAGAGAACCCTTACCAAGTATGAGCAAGTTAAATTCAACGATGTAAAGAAAGAACCTCATGAAAGACTAAACTCTGGAGTCCAAATCGACACACTCAGGGTCCTCTGCACCGACAGCCAGGGCTCTAAGGAGCCATAGCCCTCGGAGATAGTATGTTTCCACTAAAAGACTGTTAAACCTTTTACTGTCCCATGCTACCAGGATCTGTAAAACCTCACTGTTCACTACTGGGAAACCCAGAAATTTACTCTTCATGGAGGAGCTAATTTGACAACAAATGCTATTTTTTCTAAGTACCCAACAAAGTTCATTGCTTATACTGGGAAGCTATTGAGTCATAGGAGACTTCTGCTTCTGCGTAGGCTGCAGCAGGTCATAACAGGACAGTGTCTTCGCTCCGTTCACCACGAAAGGCACAGTAAAAGTACACGTCTACTTCTGGAGAGAAATGGAGCTGGTGGGTTCGTCCCAAAAGTTGGAAGGAAGTGCTTTCAGATTGTATAAGGTTGAGATGTCCATGGCCTGTAAAATTTCTAAGAGCCACACCTAAGGTAGCTAAGATCCCATTGAAGCCGGACCCACCTGCCAGAGGGTGGAGAGGCCTGCTGCAAAGAGACGTCTTCCAGATGCGACTTGGCCGCTATAGTCACAAATAATTCACTGTGCCTGAGGCCACCTGTGCAAGGCACTCGTAAGCTTGAACACATCAGTATGTCACTGTGAAGGGAATGCCCCCTTCCGGAGGGACTATTAAGAAAAAGTGAAATCAGGAATTTGCTGATAGATGGATGAAGTTGGACACAAGTACCCTGGGTGATGTAATACAGATCCAGAGAGACAACTATTGAACGAATATTGTCTCTCATGTATGCATGTTAGCTTTGACTATTCATATATATGCAAGCCTCTGGAATACTCATAAAGGTCAGGATTATTAAGGGGTCATGGGGAGGGGCTGTGAAGGCAGAGGAAATAGAACGGACTTGTAAAAGGGCTAAAGAGAAATAATGGAATGTGGAGGGTTAAATTGAACTGGGGTGGTGGAGGACAGGGTAAGAGAGGGAGTATAACGAATGATAAACAACACTAAAGACAGTTTTTTGAGTTACAGGAAAGCCAAGCAGTGATGGCACACACCTTTAATTTAGCACTTGGGAGGCAGAGTCAGGCAGATATCTGAGTTCAAGGCCAGCCTGGTCTACAGCCAAGAGTATACAATGGTATAAAGATCAGATAGATAGTAGATAGATAGTAGATACATACATACATACATACATACATACATACATACATAGGGTGGGTGAGTGGGTGAGTGGGTGGGTGAGTGGGTGGGTGAGTGAGTGGGTGAGTGAGTGGGTGGGTGAGTGAGTGAGTTACTCCCTAACACGGCAACAATTAGACACCATAGGTTAACAAATAAAATTCCAGGGCCAGAGGTGAGTTATTTCTCTTGGAGTTGTTGGTCAGTAAGACCCCACTCACCCACAAGCCTCACTAGCTATTGCCAATAATCTTGGTTACCCTCCAGAACTCAATGATAAGACCCTATTGTTTAAGACACCACATGGAGTAGTAAAACATGGAGAAATAAATCCGGCACTGACCTGGAAGCCTCATCTCCACTGTCTAGCTTCCATGGTGCTAGAAGGTGCTTGACCCACCGCCAAAGGAGGAATAAAATCATCCATCTCACCCAGCTATGAACCCTGGCCATAACAATGATTAATTAGCCTACCGAGATACAACAATGGCACAGACCTAATGAAGTCACCAACTACTTTCCTACTAAGCCCGACTCCAGGAGATGAAACCCATACCTAGCACCAGCGTAGGGCTAAGAATGTGTGGCTGGAGAAACCATAGATCCTAAGGGAGAATCTACTATTATTATTCTGCTAAGTGGACATGCTATTAAGCCAAACTCCCAATTACTTATCATTATGTCCACAGATCAATGCATCTTACAACCTTCATCAGAGAAGTTTCTATTTGCAGACAGTGATTGACACAGAGATCCACAATGGGCCAAGGTACAGACGATGAAGGACTGGTGAATACTCGGCCCTAAGTTTAGCGTTTCTACTGAGAGCTCCCTGAGACTCAGGGATCATCACAGAAAGGGGGATGGAAAGAAGGCAAGATACAGAGATGCTGGAAAACCACCGGGAGCTTCCCCGGAAAACCACAGCAGGGCAGCTGCACGCAGGAACTCACAGTGGTTGCCATCACGTGAGCAAGACTTGGGCAAGCTCAAGCCAGACTAAACCCCAGCATGGAGAAGGGAAGTGGGCAGCAAGTCCCACCCCTAACCCCTAGGAGTCACTGCCATTGTCAGGTTTCTCAGGCTGTGTAGCCCCTGGTGAGTGAGCCACGCCCCAGAGCAGAACCACACATCCTGAAGTAACTGGGCAGCAGGACTTGAACTTGATAGATCGTAAAGACTAGGACAGAAAGAGAAGAGAAAGAGAATCTGGAAGGGGTTTGGGATGTAGATGGATATGATCAAAATCTCGAAAGAACTAATACTATTTTAAGGGGGAAAGGTGGATACTGAGAAGTAGAGAAGAAAATAGGTGATAAAAACCTATGAAGGGACAGTGGCTCCACTCCAATGGTGTGGAAAGACTCTCAGCTAAACCCATGCACAGTAAACAAAAACAGCGCAAAGAAGCTCAGAGGCGACTGCGGCAAACAACCGAGAGCGGGCAGAGGAGCCAACGGCAAAGCCCCCCTACGCAGAGATGATCTTAAAAGTTACCACAGAGGAACACTCGGACACCCAAAGAGGCATTTTTCAATTTTCTGTTGTCTATAATAGAAGAGGGGGAAAAAGCTAGAAACAATCAAAAAGTCCATTTACAAAGAGATGATAAAGTGCGTTATAGCATCTCCATTCTACATGAGATTTGAAGAGAATACGATGACCCCACAGGCACTCATGTGGAAATAGCTCCAAGATGTTGTTAAGGGGGAAAAAACAAGTTAAGTAACATGCATGATATTATTCCATCTACATATTGTAAGAGACAAGATTTGCAGGCGCCATGCACCTACAGAAAGCCAGATATGTGGAAGATACATGGCCTACTGATCGCAGGAGGTGCCGCTGTGACAGTTCCGTCATTGTCCTGGGTTGCTACAACCCTAGGGAACTGAGGCTACACACAGCACAGCCTTACAGCCCTGGAGCACTCACACTGTTTGCCAAGCAGCCCCTGCATCCCTCTCTGGAAAATGAGCATCTACCCCAGTGGTTCTCAACCTTCCCAGTGCTGCAACCCTTTAATACAGTTCCTCCTGTTGCGGTGACCCCCAACCATAAAATGATTTCATTGCCACCTCACAACCATGAGTTTGCTACTGTCATGAATCAAAATGCAAATATCTGATCTGAGACCCTCAAGAGATCACAACCCACAGATTGAGATCCATTAATCTAGTCTGAAAGGGGCCAGTAGGATAGTGCTCCCCCTGCAGGATCCCAGCTGCTTCCTCCTCTGTGCAGCAGGGTGTAAGTGACACATGCCTTTGATCCAGCAGACAGGAGGCAGAGGCAAGTAGATCTCTGGGAGTTTGATATTTGAGACCAGCCTGATCTCCATAGCAAGTTCCAGACCCTTCTTGGATATGCACTGAAAGCTAATCTAGAGAGGGGGCGGGGGGGGGAGGGAAGAAAGAAGGGGAGGGGGAGGGGGGAGGGAGAAAGGGAGGGAGAGAGAGGGGGGAAGGAAGAGGGAGAAAGGGAGGGAGAGGGAGAAAAGGAGGAAGAGGAAGAATAGAGCACTGGGGAAAACAGGGGAGAAGGGAGAAAAGAAATCCCTGTCTTCCGCTGGCCCTTCTATAGCTTCCATGCACCTGTCTCCGCCTCTGAAGAATTCTTGAGATGACAGCAGGTCCCCGGGACAACCAGGGGCAACCATCTCATCTCAAGACCCTAGCACAATGACATCATCCAAGAGCATAGATGGCAGTGTGCTCACAGACCACAAGGATTCGGACTTGGACCTCTTCAGGGAGGGAGGTCATGCCATCCACCCCGTGAGGAATAGGAGGATAATTCTCTCGGCAATTCTGGGTTGTGTACAGCGTTCGCAAGAGAACATGACGGTAGGGAACAAAGGACCATAACGGTGCTGCTGCAGGTATAGGACACCAGTCAGCTAAAACATGGCTGGCGCAGATTAGGGGATATAAGGTGGCTAAAGGTAGCTGACACCAGATTCCCAGCATCCCCTGGGGCTAGCAGTGATGCAATGTTTGATGCTATTTGTGGCTGAATGCCAGTTTATTGTGGGTTCATATTGGCCTTGAGGTCAGAGGGGCGGACCCTCGCCTTTTGAGGTCAGAGGGGCGGACCCTCACCTTTGAGGTCAGAGGGGCGGACCCTCGCCTTTGAGGTCAGAGGGGCGGACCCTCACCTTTTGAGGTCAGAGGCATGGATGCTCACCTTTGGGCTTTGCCTCTAGTGTTTGCCAACAGAACTGCGTAGACCTTTGTGTGCCTAGCTGTAGTCTGTGTGTGTGCCTGTACCCCCTTGTCTCCTGAAGTTAAACACAAGCATAGTCTTCCTATCTTTTGATAAAAGAAACCCGGGCAGCGGAGTCTTCAAAACAAAAAGGGATCTTTCGTTTGCTCGCTCACTTTTTGCTCTCCCATCTGGGGCTTTTAAAATCCAAACAGCTCAGTCAGAAGGCAGGCAGTATTGTTACAATTCACATAAAAGAAGTCCTCAGGCCAGCAGCCTGTGAGATGTCTCCCGCAAAGGAGCTCTCTGCCCAGCCTAACAGCCCGAGTTCAGTTCCTTGATCCCACACAGGCAGAAGGTGAGAAGTGACTTTTGTAAGGTGCCCTCTAACCATACATATGCCATGATATATGCGCTTCCTCCCCTCCCCCTCCCCCCGTCCCCCTCCTCTCCTCTCTCTCTCCCCACCCCCTCCCTCTCCTTCCCCCTCCCTCTCCCTCCTCTCCCCTCTCCCTCCCCCTCCCCCTTCTCTCCTCACATGCACATTATATAAATGTAAAAATAATTATTTAGGGGCCAGGAGACAGTTCGGGTGCTACATTTCTTGCTGTGCAAACATGGGGATCTGAATCCAAACGTTCTGCTCACACGAAGAGAGGTGTGCGAGGAGGCACTTGGATTCCAGTGCAAGGAAGACAGAAAACACGGGGGGGTTTCTGAGCCTCGTCTGACAGTTAGCCTTACCCAATGAGTGCCTAGTTTAGTAAGAGACCCTGCCTCAAAAAGTAAGATAAAGAACTCCTTAGGCAGATAGACGGGGCAGAGAGGGTCTCTCTTGCCTGGTCCCTAACAAAGACCGCAGCACCACCTTGTACAGCCAGATCCCTGGGTTTTGTTCTTGGCCTTCTTAAGACTGTTCTGGAAGCAACGACATAACTGTACCTGTTGTCATCCCATCATCAGTGGTGATGTACTATTGCAAGACACACAAAAAAGGAAGTTTGAAAAGAGAAAGAAAAAATCAAGAGATGTTTATAATGAAGAAATTAGATGTTGAAGGCAAAGCAGCAGGCCTGTCAGTATTAGAAGGGAATTCTTAAAATAGCGCCATTTTTCTTCTCGTTAATGACGCTCAGAGGAAGGACCGGCAGTCTTGTGGGGCATGATATTTTTGTACAAGGAATAAGATGCCAGGGAGGTAACTGGAAAACTGCAGACAGGGGAGATTCAGCCGTGTGAACCGCGTTGCCTTGGGGAGAAAGACTTGCCTGAACTTTTCAAAAATCTGAAGCGAGTGGAGACAACCTGTGCTTGTTACTCGCTCAGAATTTTAAACCAAATGGATGTGGTTCCTCCCCCAACACACACAGAGCACCAAAGGACTCAACAGGAAGTTTCCGGTCAGATTCAGATTTTTACGCTCTTTGAACTCTAACATCTTCTTCTAGAAGGGGGAGAGCTCCGTGGTGTTAAGTTTCTGACACTGTGGTAAGATAGAGTGATGAAACATGGGAAGGGAAGGGTTAACTTTCCCCATAGCTTACAGGTCACAGTGACAGGAAGTCAAGGCCAGAACTCAGGCAGGAGCTGAACAGAGGCCACTGAGGATGCTCTATGGCTTGTTGCTTTCTTATACAACCCAGGACCACCCACCCAGGTGGCATTGCTCACAGTGAGTTGGGTCCTCCCACACCAATCATCACCCAAGTCAATGGCCCAAGTGCCAACTGATGAGATTTCCTGAGAACAGGAAACGATCAGCCAGCACACAGGCAGCCCACTGAGCCGAGAGAATCCCTACCACATGCACTTCAGACAAGGGACTGATACCAAGAATTCACACCTAACTACAGGAATTAAATTATGACCTGCAGGGCGGATGACCTGAAGAGATGGCTTCCATGAAAACGAAACACAAATATTTCATAACTAACTTTAAACGTTTTGGAGATCCCTAGCCACCAGGGAAACTGAAATCAGAAATACTTTGAGACCTCGGCCCAGGCAGAGCGCTGTGCTGACCCCGCTGACCGTGCTGACCGTGTACTGCACACAGTGACCACAAATGACGGGGAGTGCATGCAGAGAAAGGGACCCTTGCTCACTGCCGTGGGGGGGGGGGTGAAAATTAATACAACCATTGTGGGAGTCAGTTTGGAGATTTCTCACAACAGCATAAACAGAACTGCTGTATAGCCCAGCTATTTCACTCCCAAGCACATTCGCAAAGAACTGTCATAGAGACATTCGCAACCCTGTGTTTATAACTGATTGATTGATTCGCTATAGCAAAGAATTGGAGCCAACCCAGCTGCCCAGCAACAAACAAATGATGAAAAGTTTTGTGTATACACACACACACACACACACACACACACACACACACACACGAACACACACATGCACACACAACACACACACATGAACACACACAACACACACATCACACAGAACACATGCACACAGAACACACACATACAAACACATGAACACACATACACATGTACTCACACACAAGCACACACACTCACACACACCACATACACACACATACACACACACATATGAACACCACTCAGCCCTAAATAAAAAAGAAGTTAAATTTTTTTGCAGAAGAAAGGATGGGCTTAGGATGTAGAGTATTAAGTGAGGTCACAGGGTGTTCTCTGTCTAGGCAATAATGTATGTATATGTGTCAACAGATGACTAATGTGGACACAGTATAACATAAAGTCAGGAAAATAAGAAAAGTGAACCATAAGGGGATGAGCCAGGACCAAGCGCACACAAACCACACACAGTTACGAAAGAGGAGATTAAGTTCATTGTTTTCTGAGGACTTTTGTTTTGGGTGGTGGGTAAGTGCATAAAACCCGCTCAATACTGAAAGAATGAAATTAAATTTGGAGCCGCACAGCTTCCGTCTGCACATATATAAGTTCATTAAGTTCTATGGATTTTGGGTCTGGTTAATTTTGATGTGTAGTGTTCTTATCGACTCGCAAGCTTTTTTTTTTATAATAAAGTTTATACGATTTTTAAAAGAAAAGAAAATTCCCCCCACACGCTTGCCTACAACCCAGCGTGATGCAAGTTTTGTCTCGGTTGGGGTTCCCTCTCTGCAGTGGGCCATAGTGTGTGTCACGTTGACATAAGAACTAGCTGGCGCATACCTCGTAGGACTGGCCGAAGGCTAAGTAAAGCACCTAAGGCGTTTCCTGTTTGCTTTGTCTTTGGGTCCAGCGAGAAGCTGTCTTAGGAACCACACGCTGGGCTCCAGCTCTCCACGTGGTCAAGACTGACCTTGAACTTCTGACCTCTGGTCTGCCCCCCTCTTCCTCCTGAGTGCTGGGAGTACAGGCTAGTATCCCTGTGCCCAGGTTTGTAAAGTGAGACAAAAGGAACCTGGGGCTTGGGCAAAATGGGCAAGCACCACATTGATCCGGCGACATCCACGGTCATGCTTATTGCCACGGTGATTTCACAGGTCCCCTGGCCTCGCACACACAGCCTGTCTCACGTCTCATTTGAAAGCTCGCTAATGATAGATGGTGCCACAGTGGACGTAAAATTGAATTCCTAACAGATGCCAAAACCTATCTAACAACCAGCTTGTGCGGATTTCTTTTTCTTGCGCGGAGTAATGTGTGGAGGCTGTACACTTAACTCCAGATGATGAATCCATCTTTGAAATCATTCGAGAAGGTTCATTCTGGGCATTGCCTTCCATTCAGCCCAACCATTCTCCCGGGAAAACGTCTCATTATTTTATACACATCTCTGGCTTTGACCAAAACAGGCACCCTATGCTTGTCAAATTCCTTCTCATTCGATATTCAATTGAATATTTATTATGCATGAAAGGCTATCTTTAACTGAGCGCCCCAAATAAAGCAGGTACAGTCCCGACATTGGTACTTACAACACTGTAGGGAGACAAACATCAAACGACCTCACTGGACAAATGCCGTGAAGTTAAAGCCATGGCAGAGCAGCAGAAAACGATCGTCGGCAACACCCCTATGTCGAGAGCAGCCACTGACAGACTCTTCCGTGCACAGAGGAACAACTGAAGGGTTCCAAGCTGGGGACTAACAATCCTGGACCTAAGCCCCTCGGGCTGTGCTAAGGAAATAAGGGACAAGTGTCCTTGGGAAGCCAGATAGTCCGTCAGAGATGTAGCACAATGGCCGGGGGATGGGAATGGCATAGAAAGAGATATGCAATTGAGAGATCATTCTGAACCAAAAGGGGGGCCACATCGGGAAGCTGGGGGAAGGGGTGAGGAGGCAGACTCACCATGAAGCCATGCTGCCTCAGCTTGGAGCCTCTTCAGGACCCTTACCCTAAATTCAGGAAGCCATGGTGCTGCTGAAGTTTGCCAGGGGGAGATCTGCACATTTGGAAGTCAGCGTCTTCAAACTACACAAGCGTCAGACTCCCCAACCTCGCCCTCTTGCTCGGTGAGCAAAACACTTTACCTCAGAAGTGTGAAGACCTGGGTTTGGATCCCCAGAACCCACATAAAAGAAATGGACGTGACAGCATGCACCTGTACCCCAGTGTGGAGGTGGAAGCCAGAACCTAAGGACCCAGAAGCACACAGACCAGCCACCTTGGCCTACATGGAGACGTTCCAGGCCAATGGGAGACACTGTCTCTGACAAAAGGTGGAATGATGCCCTACCCAAGGTTGTTCTCTGACTTTCACATGTGCACCATGCCTGTGCACACCTAAACACACATGAGTGTATGCGTACACATATGCGTATTACACACACTCAAAATTTACCTGCTTCTGGCCACGAGCTTTGTCACCACACAGGTCAGAACTCCGTTTTCGGACTCAAGGAACAAACACTGCAGGAAAAACAAGTTTGTTCTAGTTGTACACCATTTAGGACAGCCATCAGGCACCCATAGACACACTCTTGCACGGCTTCTAGAATGTTCCAAATGTCAAATTCACCTGCAGAGAAGAGGGGAAAACCCCTCTCTGGCCACGTTCATCGTCCAGTGAGTGTTTTTAATTATCCTTTATAATCCAGGAAAACCCACAGCTCCTCTGCTCAGGAAATGCACTTACACCCGACGGCTCAATTCCCTCTAAGCTCAGAGTCCCTCTTCTCCACACAGGCACCACATAAAGGGCGAAGGACAGATCTGAGGAGCTTTCGAGATCAACCTGCCAGTCCTGGCACTTTTATTCACATATACGTTTTGCAATATCCGTTAAAACGTCATATTGCTTCACAATTACAATTCAGTGCCACCATGGCAGTACATGTGGGGACACTGGAGATCACACGGTTTCCAAGTGTAAGCCCTCTGAATGTGTTTATTTGCTAAGTACGTTTCCCTTCCCTTGCATGTTCCTGGACTTAAAGCTGTCTTAAAGCACCCAGTGTTCTTGCCAGCCTCAGTACTGTGCTTTAAACACACACACACACACACACACACACACACATCAGACAATCGGTGGGGAGAGCCAAGAATACTAAATACCACTCTACAGAACACCTTTTGCTGGTCCCCACCCCTGGATGTCACTCAAACGTGCTTTTGTTTGCTTGCCAAGTCTCATTATGATGCCTATGACTTTTCCACCTAATTCCACGATAAACCTGGAGATAAGAAGCACTGGAGGCCGCCATCCCCCCAACTTGGTGATAGAAAATTCCAAAAGTTATTTATTAAATTGCTAAGCCATCAATACAAATTCCGTTAGAGCCTAGACTGAATTTGGAGATAGGAAGGGGGCGTAGATAGCAGCAGTTTCTGCAAAATTTGGCTGCCCGGGATTTAACGAGGTTCCATGAAACAGAGAGAAGCCTGGGACGCTCCCAGTCCACATATGGTGTTGCCTGTGCCCTGGATAGGGCTCAGCCTGACTCTACCTGCTCTTGGGGGTTGGGGGCGAGTTGGCTCAGATTTGAGGACTCAGACTCCAGAAGCAGATGAGAAACACTGCAGCAAGCTCACCTGAGCACTGCTTCAAGCTCCTTTAATACCCTCCACCCACGCCCCATTGGTTCCAAGAGAGCGGCTCTTCTAAACAGCGGTTCCTGATTGGCTGGCACTGTCTGTACCAGCAATCCTTGGGCTCTGCAGATGCTTCTGCAGCTGCACAGCCCTCAGGGTGCAGGCAACCCTGCTGTTCCTGCTACAGTATAGAGCTCAAAATCCTATCTACCTAGACAAAACCATCCCTTCTGTCGTCTCTGCACACCCCACACCCCCCGCAAGGCCAGAGGCATGCCTTGGTGACACCTTCACAGCAAGTATGGATTAACCTGACTCCCTTGACCCCTAAATAGCTAAATCTGTGAGTTTTCAAGTTGTTTTCCTGCTACAATGTTTCGAATATTTGTTACCCTTTAGATACTATGTGTATTTATATGCTCAGATAGCTACATGCCTATGGGAGCCATAGGGCAACCATGTATCAGGTGTCAGGTGGTAGGTGCCACCCACCTTGCCTTTTGAGACAGCGTCACTCACTGATGTTAACCACTTAGGATGAGCTGATTGGCCATTGAGCCCCAGGGATCTTTTTGTCTCTGTCTCCCATCGGTAGGATACCATGTGTGCATTGCCATGCCTGGCTTCTTACAGGGGTGCTGGGGATGGAACTCAGGTCCTTGTACAGAAAGCACTGCGCCAACTGAGCCTTCGTGTGAAGCTTATATCCTATAGGTATTTTATCCAGCGTCATAGCTATACGGGTCGTTCATGACAATCACGCTGATGGAGCTGCTTTGGGGAATTCAACAACTTGTCCGTGGCGCTAAGCAGTCAAACAAGTTTGTCCGACTGCCACGTACACAATTATTCCACCACTCCATATTGACTCCATCACTCTCTCCACTCCTGCTAACTTAGCCTCCTCCTGAATGTCTAACACACACACACACACACACACACACACACACACACACACACACCAGTATCATCAGACCTTTACTGCTGTGAACAGACACCGTGAACAAGACAACTCTTTAAAAGGACAACATTTAATTGGGGCTGGCTTACTGGTTCTAAGGTTCAGTCTGTCATCATCATGGTGTGAAGCACGATAACATCCAGGCAGGCATGGCACTGGAGGACCTGAGAGTCCTACATCTTGTTCAAAAGGCAAACAGAAGACGGTCTGCCAGGCAGTTAGGAGGGAGCTCTCTCAAAGCCCATCCCCACAGTGACCTACTCCAACAAGACCACACCCACCCCAACATGGCCACACCCACTCCGATAAGGCCACACCCACTCCAACATGACCACGCCCACCCAACATGACTACGCTCACCCAACGAGGCCTTTTCTGGCATGGACACGCCCACTCCAACAGGGCCACACCCACTCTGACAAGGCCATGCCTGCTCCAACATGGCCACACTTACTCCAACAAGTTGATATTTGCTGATACTGCCACGCCCTGAGCCAAGCATATTGAAACCGCAACACTACCTCAGGACCTTTATACTTGTTCTTCCTTGGGCCTCCAAGGCTGTTTTCTCTATATATGAATAGACTACACTCTGTCATCTATGTATCTCAAAATGATTACTCAGAGTGACTGTGTCTACAAACACTGGTCAAAATAGGACTATATTTCCAGCACTTGGGAGGTTGGGAACAAAGGTCACAAGTTCGAGGACAGCCTGGGTTTCACAGAGACCATCCTCTACAGTGACTGTCTGTGGCTCTGTCCTGTTTATCATCTGCCATGATGCTGTCTAACCAGAGTGTGGCAACTTAGAGCTTGTGTCCGGCTCTTCCTGAGGGTTTCACGTCTGAGTTTTCAGCAGGCTGGCTTCAGAGGAGATAATCTCACAGCTAACAGCTCTCCCCTCATTTACCTCCTGTTCACAAGGCATCCTCCCATTTCCCAGCTGATACTGTCAGAGTAGGCAGCAAAGGTGCCAACTGGAAGGCGTCAGGAAGTGTGGCCTTGCAGCCTTAGTGGGGTGTTCTAGACATTCTCTCTCACTGGTGGGCAGTCGCTGTTTTCCGTTTCTTCTTTTCTTGCAATAAGCCCTGTTTCCCATCATGACGTTAGCTAAAAATTAATCTGCGAAAGTCTCAGAGTATGGGAGCGAGAGGGTAACTATGATTCAATTTCACAGACACGTGTCGCCAAAGCTCGTAAGGAGCACCCACCATGTTCAGGGGGTGTCACACCCCTTCCTAATGAGCTTCCTCACAGCTCCATCTCAGAGATATTTTTGGTAATATCAGTAGAAGAGCCTGAAGTGCGAGAGTCGGAAGGCTTCTTGGTAAGTGAAGAAGGCCGGATTTGAACCCAAGCATTCTGACCAAACAGGTGCTCTCAGAACTACCATACGGCTAAATGTGATAGGACATCTGGGGGCTAAAAAGTCTGGACTCAGAAGCCTGAGGCAGCAGGAGTTCGTGTTAAGTCCCGGAATAGCGAGAGCTGAGCGTGCACTCGGCGCTAAGCACGCACACATTTGATAGCTGTATTTGAGATGCGTATTTCCCTTGCCTACACAGATGTCTGTGCACCGTGTGTGAGTCTGGAGCTGCTGAGCTGTTTCTCCAGTCTCTCGATGAAATCCTTTGATCTCTCCATCACACAAATGGGCAGGCTACTCTATTCATACGTGTGTGTGTGTGTGTGTGTGTGTCTGTGTGTCTCTGTGTCTGTGTGTCTGTGTGTGTGCATGTATGTGTGTGTGTCTGTGTGTGTGTGTCTATATGTGTGTGTCTGTGTGTCTGTGTGTGTGCATGTACGAGTGTGTGTCTGTGTGTCTGTGTGTGTGCATGTACAAGTGTGTGTCTCTGTGTGTGTCTATGTATGTGTGTGTCTGTGTCTGTGTCTATGTGTGTGTGTCTGTATGTGTGTGTCTGTGTGTGTGTCTGTGTGTGTGCATATATGTGTGTGTCTGTGTGTGTGCATGTATGAGTGTGTGTCTGTATGTGTGCATGTATGTGTGTGTGTCTGTGTGTGTGCATGTATGAGTGTGTGTCTGTGTGTGTGCATGTATGAGTGTGTGTCTGTGTGTGTGTCTATATGGGTCTGTGTCTGTGTGTGTGTCTATGTGTGTGTGTGTGTGTCTATGTGTGTGTGTCTGTGTCTGTGTGTGTGCCTCTGTGTGTGTGCATGTATGTGTGTGTCTGTGTGTATGTCTATATGTGTGTGTCTGTGTGTCTGTGTGTGTGCATGTACGAGTGTGTGTCTGTGTGTCTGTGTGTGTGCATGTACGAGTGTGTGTCTCTGTGTGTGTCTATGTATGTGTGTGTCTGTGTGTGTGTCTGTATGTGTGTGTCTGTGTGTGTGTCTGTGTGTGTGCATATATGTGTGTGTCTGTGTGTGTGCATGTATGAGTGTGTGTCTGTATGTGTGCATGTATGTGTGTGTGTCTGTGTGTGTGCATGTATGAGTGTGTGTCTGTGTGTGTGCATGTATGAGTGTGTGTCTGTGTGTGTGTCTATATGGGTCTGTGTCTGTGTGTGTGTCTATGTGTGTGTGTGTGTGTCTATGTGTGTGTGTCTGTGTCTGTGTGTGTGCCTCTGTGTGTGTCTGTGTCTGTGTGTGTGTCTCTGTGTGTGCCTGTGTGTGTGTCTGTGTCCGTGTGTGTCTATGTGTGTGTGTCTGTGTCTGTGTGTGTCTGTGTGTGTGTCTATGTGTATGAGTGTGTGTCTGTGTGTGTGCATGTATGAGTGTGTGACTGTGTGTGCGTCTATGTGGGTCTGTGTCTGTGTGTGTGTCTATGTGTGTGTGTGTGTGTGTCTATGTGTGTGTGTCTGTGTGTGTGCCTCTGTGTGTGTCTGTGTCTGTGTGTGTGTCTGTGTGTGTGCCTGTGTGTGTGCCTGTGTGTGTGTCTGTGTCCGTGTGTGTCTATGTGTGTGTGTCTATGTGTCTGTGTGTGTCTGTGTGTGTGTCTATGTGTGTGTGTGTGTCTGTGTCCATGTGTATGTCTGTGTGTGTGTTTGTGTGTGTATGCGTGTGTAGGTACAAATGTGTGCTGGGAAGGCACCCGTGTGGTATATGCTTATTCATGGAGACCAGAGATCAACCTCTAGTATCATCCTCAGGCTATCTCTCTACCTCCTTTGAGACATAGCCTCTTACTGGCTCTAAGTTACCAACGAGGCTAGACACCAGCAAGCACCGGGCTCCACCTCCAGGTGTTGGGATTACCAGCAGGCACCACCACACCCAGGCTTTTTACATGGTCACTGGAATCAAATTCAGGTGCTCGTGCTTTCTCAGACCGACCTATCTCCCTAGCCCAGGTTACATTCTATTTCCTCCTGGAGAGACAACACAAGGAAAAGTTAAGTCACCTGTCCCAGTTTGGCCAACTGGCAAGAGAGGCTTGTAGTCTGTCCCCATGAAGCCTGGCTGGAGCCCACACCTCCCTTATATCCTCACCCCTGAAACACCTCAGCCTCCAGTTAAGACACGGCTTGAATGACTTTTTCCGTTGCTCTGACAAAATATTTGAGAGAGCACCTTAGGGGAAGCAAGGTTGGTTGGGCTCACAGTTCGGGAGTGTCCCATCGGGGAGGGCATGGCATTTCTCATGCAGGTTGGAGCACGCCACCGGGATGCCACACAGACCAGAAGACAGAGGAAGGAGGCTGGTACTCCAGAGCTTGCCTGCATTAGTCCTCTTCCTCTTTTTATTCAGTCCAGGCTCCCAGCCCACAAAATGGTGCCACCGTCTGTAGGGTGGGTCTTCCGTTTTCAGTCAGTCCTTCCTAGAAGCGTCCTTACGAAGTGAGCAAAGGCTCACTCCACTCGAGCCCTGACTGCATCTCCATCCTTAACCCGATCGAGCTGACACCTTGAACCGTCCTCTGTGGAGACTTCCTTTTCTTTCCTCATTTCAGGAAGCTCAAAGGACAGAGTGTTCGTGGAGCCTTTAATCCATGAATACTTTTTAGAGCTGACAACACTGAAAAATAATCAGTTAGCAGGGCAAGAGCACAGGCTTCTATAAATCAAGGTGGCTTTTCTCCTTCCCCCTTCCTCGGAAGAGCATTTCCAATTGGTGCAGAATTTTCCCAACAAGTGTTTGTATTTGTGGGGGACTTGGATTCGATCAATAGCTTCCAATTTCACATTATTAAAGTAATTCTGAACCTGTCGAAAGTTCTGACCCCTAAGCCACGATTATACATTGGAGCTGGATCAGCCCCAGAATGGCCCCAAATCTCATTTTTCAAAATGCATCATCATCTACTGGACAGCCATTGACAGGCGCCTCC
>NC_141536.1:160644998-160704998 GCF_021556685.1 Rattus norvegicus
ATTTTTGTGCTAAGCATCCTGTTCCTTGGCTAACTGCAAGCTGCTGCCTTCTCCTGTACCAGGCGGATAATACGCTATTTAGTAAGGAGACGACTGGACATGATTCCCGAAACAAAATAAAATAATGGGAAAGCATAAGAAAAATAAAAATTAAATTAAAAATGTAAGGTACATGTATGTAAAATAGATTAATATATAATAAAATTAATAAAATTAACGTAAAAATTATTATGTATATAAGATTTTTAAAAAGGCATAAGAATTCAGAGTCAGGGAAGGGCTAAGAAGAAGGCTGGTGGGTTCTTGCCCTGTAAGGATGAAGGTTCGTGTCCAGATTTTTAGCGCCCATATAACAAGCCAAGTGTGGCTGTGGATGTCTACAACCTACACAATGGGGTGGATCCCAAGACCTCAAGATCCAGCCAGCCTACGTAACACGGTGAGCTTCTGCTGGCTCAGGGAGAGACCCTGTCTCAGGGCAGTCAGATGAAGAGTTATAGAAGAACACATCCAATATCATCCAACATGCTGTTCTGACTTCTGTATGCATGTGTATACTCACATGTATCATGCATGCACACACACACACATACACCACACACACACACAAACACACACACAAACCACATACACACACACCATACACGCATACACCTACACACACACACACACACACACACACACACACACACACGAGTTCCTAGAGGAAGCTAAGGAGACAGTGCCATGGTAAAGTGCTTAGCTTGCAAACATGAGGACCCATGATGTCTGCGTGCATACATCTGTGAACCAAGGGATATCAAAACGACGTCACCTGACAGCCCTTTCCAAAGCTCCCTTAAGATAACAGAGGGTCTCACAGTGTTCAGAGAATGCTAAGCGGCACTGAAGTCCCAGGCACGAGGTAGCAGGGTGAGTGTGAAGCCTCATGTCCTAGCTCATGGCTGTGCCTGCTTGGGCTTCTTGAAAGCCACAATCCTAAAAACCACCCCATGGGGCTCCTCCTCCTCGGGCTACGCTCCAGACTGCTCCAGACTGCTCCAGAGAAAAGTAGACAAGAAAGACAATTTGGCCCTCTTTTATTACGGCATTTATTTTTTCCTGGCATCTAGATTTTTGAGACACAGGGCATATTCTTTCTTAGTTTCCTGAAGTCCCTGCCGTTTCAGCACAACACAGAGAATAAAATACTCCCTCGGGGACTCATCTCTGAGAAGCTGGAGCAGTCAGGGTGAATCCGTCCAACAGTAGCAGAAGCAAAGACACGGCTTGAGTCTGGATCTCGCTGGTGCTCCCTCTCGTGCTCCCTGCAGTGCTCCCTCCAGCAGGGGAGAGAGGGAAGGGCTGTGCTCCATGCTCTCAGCAGACTCGCAGTTTTCAGGGTGATGGCAGAAAACATTTTGTGTTGTGGTCACGAGGCTCCTGCTTCCCCACTTGCAGAAGTTCTTAATTAATCTAACGCAAAGAAAATGTCGGTAACAATTCCCAGATATTCTATGCTCAGTACTGAACACCAAGTCTCTTCCTGACCCCAGGGTTAATCACCCAGGGCTGTCTGGAGAGATCAAACCCGATGACCATTAGTTCAATCAGTATTTGTTTATCCAAATGATCCAGAGAGGAAGGCCCATACAGAGAGGAACCTTCTTCAAAGCAGTACCTAAGGGGATGGAGGGGATGGCTCAGCTGTCCTGGCACTTAGTGCTCTCACTGAGGACCTGAGTTTGGTTTGCCAGCGCCCATGGCAACTCACAACTGACTCCATGGGATTGGACATCTCTCAAGAGACCCACCATCTCCAGCATTAACATGCACACACCCACCCCCTAACACATAAATAAAAAAAATTAGTGTGTGAGGGGGGACCAGACAGAAGGCACAACAGCAGAGTCCAGGGTAAGAATATTTGGTTGGAGGAAGAGAGAAAGAAAGGGAGGTACAGAGGGAGATAAGGAGGGAGGGAGAGGGGAGGGAGGGAAGGGGGAGGGGGGAGGGAGGGAGGGGGAGGGAGGGAAAGATGGAAGGAGGATTATTAAAGTTTTGTCGTGCTCTGAATCTGAACTGTCATCTACAGGCTCCTGGGTGTGACTACTTGATTCCCAACTGGGACACTAACCTGGGATGTAGACCACCAGGGACAAGTCTTTGAAAACACCCTGTCTCGTTCTCTAAGTCTAGCTCTGTTTCCTAGACCTCCAGGTGTGAGGAACCCCAGAACATACTCCTGCCACCAAGCTCTTCCCGTGAGCCAAAATAAACCCTTCTTTGCCCTTCTTCCCTTGGGATCCATCTTTCAAGACTTTGGTCACATCAAGAAGGAAGGCACTCGGTACAAACTCTACTGTCCTGTTTGTTCGTTCACTTGTTTGTTCATTTGTTTGTTCGTTTGTTTGTTTGTTATTTTAGGTGGAAGGACTAACATGCAAAGCCCCTAGAAAGCCTGGTCTCAATACTTAGCCCAGTCTTGGCCACCTACGAAGTGGCCATCTTGTACTTTTTTAAACAAGTGACAAAAATACTATGTCTGAAAGATCTGCATCTGCCAAATGCTCCCCATGGGCCGTCTTAGTTCGTGTCTGCGACAACCAACTTGTAACGTAGATTCTGTTTCAGCTCTCATTTTATAGACAAGGCCCAAGAGACCCAGAGGGTTTCACTGACATGTTCTATGCCACAGAACTAGGAAAGCTAAAGGCAGGTTCAAGATAAGGAAGTGACCGTGTGCTGAACCCCCAACTGGTCCCTCCTCTTCTGTGTCCACTCTAGGTCCACAGAGCCCAAATTGGAAGTCCCAGGTCAGCCCAAGCAACATAGTGATGATATCCTTTCCAAAAAATATACATAAACATACATGCATACACTCATATACACACATATATGCATACACACATATAACCACATACACACACATACACATGCTCACACACATATACACACATACACACACATGATCACACATATACTCACTCACACACACATACACACACGTACCCATCACATGCTCACATACACACACATCACATACTCACATACACATATACACATACACACACACATCACACAGTCACATCCACACACATATACACATCCACACACTCATATCACATGCTCACATAAACACACATATCACATGCTCACATACATATATACACATACACACATATACACTCACATACACACATATGCACATACACACATATCACAAGCTCACATAAACATACATATGCACATACACACATATATCACACACTCACATACACACATATACACATACACACACTCACACATGTATCACACACATACACACATACATACACACACATATACACATGCACATACATATCACATGCTACATTCCAGCATATATACCCACACACACACACACACATATACACACACACACACACACACCCCACAGGATTTCTTCAATGCCTGAGGAGTTTATAACTCTGTAGTCTAGAAAGCAAAGACAGAATACTAGACATTTTGCAAAACAGAATGGTGCTGCACAGCAAACAATATTTCCACCCTAAAGCATTCTCCCTGAAAAATACTGCAGAAGACACAGTGTCATTTGTCATAGGACACTATAAAGTGTTGTGGCAACCTGAAATTCATACAATTCTGTACATATTTTTAAGGGATACAAAATTACCAACAAATATGATTTTCTTTGAATGGGGGAAGAAACTATAAAGAGTTGTAGGGGGCTCGGTTAGTTAAAAGTCTTTATTCTAAGATCTCTCAAAAGCTATTTTTAAAAAAAAAATCCACATATCGAAAGTTGCCTGGTTAGGTGCCCTGGCTTTCTTTTCTCTCTAGAATAGTCTATAAATGCAGCTACTTCCCACTTCACACTGGCTCATGCGCAGTGGCCCAGTACTAGGCTTAGGCATCAGTGGCCTGTCTATCTCTATGGGGTTGCTGTAGGTTTTATACCTGCAAAATAATAATGGAATAGTGTTTGCCCATAGATAGCTCTCAGTAATTGAGGAAGGAAAGGAGGGATGAAGAGAGGGAGGAAGGGAGAGAGGGAGAGAGAGCGAGGATAGTAGGAGGAAGAGAAGAAGAGCGGGAGGGAAGGTCAGAGAGGAAAAGGAAAAACCCGCAAAGAGAAAGCCAGGAGGGCCGGAAGAGGCTTGGGTAGTGTTACATCTAGTTCAGGAAGTGCCTGCTCCTTGCTCTGTGAAAGTGCTGACTAAGGAGGGGGAACTTGGGAAGAGCAGCTGAAGGCTGCATTGGGCAACATAATAACAAAACATCGACAAGATGGGACCACACTTCTCAGATGGGCGTGGACTCGGATGGGCGTGACCTCAGAGGGACACCGTTCGAGTGGGCGTGGTCTCCGATGGGCGTAGCCCGCTCAAGGCTGAGCCCCTTTGATCTTTGCTTCGGTTGAAACACAGGAAAAAATAAACTTCTCACCATATAGATGGGAAAATCCGCCCTCCTCCTAAGAAGGTGGGTTTAAAGATGTCTGCCCCTGGTCCATGAGGTAAAGCAAGTAGCTTGAAGGAGCTGGCACTCGCTGGTGGCTGAGTGAGGATGAGGATGCCAGTCCTTGGAGCTGTGTGTCCTGGGTTCTTCCCTTTGCCAGAGCGTGGTACAGGGATAATCACACTCTGTGACTGAAGCTACTTCATCTGCAAAATGACTATCTCTCACCTGCCTTTCGAGTTTACTGTGAAGATTATGAAAAGATATGGAGAGAACCAACTTGGCAGGGGAGGGGCCAGATTGCACCGGGTGCCCCTGGGGAAAATCTACAAGCACGAAGACACTCTGCAATATCATCTGCACTTAATTATCTGTGGGAAACGATTAAGGATGACTGCTGTCTACAACAGCAGATAATCTGAGTCAAAGTTATCGCCCAGCAACAATGTTATACTGAGGGTGGCTATGGTCCATCAACGGGATCAAATATTATGAGGACATTAAAAATGATAATTACGGGGACAGTGTAAGTGACATGGAAATAGCTTGGGGCATTGTGTTATATTTGGGAAGTAGAATGTAACTGCCAGGTGGGCCTCGTGATAATCCCGCCCCGATAAATCCAGTCCCCACCCCACTCCCACCCCCACCCCTACCCAACTGTCTGCTCAGTGGAGAATGCACCCTGGGAAAATGTGTGGTGAACGGAAGATACAAAAACACCGGACTTAGAATGTCTGGTAGAGAAAATAATAAAGACATTGAAGTCGTATTGATGTTGCTTGTGAGGGTTTAAAGAGGAAGGGTCCCCTGCTGGGTCACGCATTCCACATTTGGTCCCCAGCTGATGGCTCTGATCTAGAAGGTTGCAGAGTCTCTGAGACTTAGGGATTGTCTGGAGGAGGCAGCTCATGAGGAGTGGACCTTAGAGGCTTATACCGACTTCGTCTGGTTCTGTCCTGCTGGCTGTCTGCTTCCTGTCTATCACCATAATGTGACCCACAGCTTCATGCAACCCTACTCCTACCCCTGTCATCTATGCCTCCCCCACCATGATAGACTAAAGACCTAAGTCCCAGGAAACCATGAGCCTAACTAAAACCATCCCCCCTTTTAATTGTTCCTTGGGGTGTTCTGTCACTCGGAGAAGGAAAGTAACCCATATAGCAGGAATGGCTTGTTTCTGCTAATGCAGGAGGTACAAAGAAATGGGGGAGAGGAGTGCAAGGATGGAGGGAAGGAGGGGGGAGAGGACTGTAGGGATGGAGGGGAGGAGGGAGAGGAGTGCATGGATGGAGGGGAGGAGGGGAGAGGACTGTAGGGATAGAGGGGAGGAGGAGGGGGAGAGGAGTGCAGGGATGGAGGGGAGGAGGGAGAGGAGTCCAAGGATGGAGGGGAGGAGGGGGAGAGGAGTGTAGGGATGGAGGGGAGAAGGGAGAGGAGTGTAGGGATGGAGGGGAGGAGGGAGAGGAGTGCATGGATGGAGGGGAGGAGGGGAGAGGACTGTAGGGATAGAGGGGAGGAGGAGGGGGAGAGGAGTGCAGGGATGGAGGGGAGGAGGGGAGAGGACTGTAGGGATGGAGGGGAGAAGGGAGAGGAGTGTAGGGATGGAGGGGAGAAGGGAGAGGAGTGTAGGGATGGAGGGGAGGAGGGGAGAGAACTGTAGGGATGGAGGGGAGGAGGGGAGAGGAGTGCAGGGATGGAGGGGAGGAGGGGGAGAGGACTGTAGGGATGGAGGAGAGGAGGGGAGAGGACTGTAGGGATGGAGGGGAGGAGGGGGAGAGGACTGTAGGGATAGAGGGGAGGAGGAGGGGGAGAGGAGTGCAGGGATGGAGGGGAGGAGGGGAGAGGACTGTAGGGATGGAGGGGAGAAGGGAGAGGAGTGTAGGGATGGAGGGGAGGAGGGAGAGGAGTGCAGGGATGGAGGGGAGGAGGGGAGAGGAGTGCAGGGATGGAGGGGAGGAGGGGGAGGACTGTAGGGATGAACGGGAGGAGGAGGATAGGACTGTAGGGATGGAGGGGAGGAGGAGGGAGAGGAGTGCAAGGATGGAGGGGAGGAGGGGGAAAGGACTGTAGGGATGGAGGGGAGGAGGAGGATAGGACTGTAGGGATGGAGGGGAGGAGGAGGGAGAGGAGTGCAGGGATGGAGGGGAGGAGGGGGAAAGGACTGTAGGGATGGAGGGGAGGAGGAGGGAGAGGAGTGCATGGATGGAGGGGAGGAGGGGGAGAGGAGTGCATGGATGGAGGGGAGGAGGGAGAGAGGACTGTAAGGATGGAGGGGAGGAGGGGGAGAGGAGTGCAGGGATGGAGGGGAGGAGGGGGAGAGGAGTGCAGGGATGGAGGGGAGGAGGGGAGAGGACTGTAGGGATAGAGGGGAGGAGGGTGAGAGGACTGTAGGGATGGAGGGGAGGAGGAGAGAGAGGAGTGTAGGGATGGAGGGGAGGAGGAGGGAGAGGACTGTAGGGATGGAGGGGAGGAGGGAGAGGAGTGCAGGGATGGCGGGGAGGAGGAGGGAGAGGAGTGCAGGGATGGAGGGGAGGAGGGGGGAGAGGAGTGCAGGGATGGAGGGGAGGAGGGGGAGAGGAGTGCAGGGATGGAGGGGAGGAGGGGAGAGGAGTGCAGGGATGGAGGGGAGGAGGGGGAGAGGAGTGCAGGGATGGAGGGGAGGAGGGGGAGAGGAGTGCAGGGATGGAGGGGAGGAGGGGGAGAAGAGTGCAGGGATGGAGGGGAGGAGGGGGAGAGGAGTGCAGGGATGGCAGGGAGGAGGAGGGAGAGGAGTGCAGGGATGGAGGGGAGGAGGGGAGAAGACTGTAGGGATGGAGGGGAGGAGGAGGGAGAGGAGTGTAGGGATGGAGGGGAGGAGGGGAGAGGAGTGCAGGGATGGAGGGGAGGAGGGGAGAGGACTGTAGGGATGGAGGGGAGGAGGAGGGAGAGGAGTGCAGGGATGGAGGGGAGGAGGGAGAGGAGTCCAAGGATGGAGGGGAGGAGGGGGAGAGGAGTGCAGGGATGGAGGGAGGAGGGAGAGGAGTGCAAGGATGGAGGGGAGGAGGGGGGAGAGGAGTGCAGGGATGGAGGGAGGAGGGAGAGAGAGAAGTGGGGACCGAGGGCTTAACACTCCTTTCTGACTCCTAAAGCTACTTTAGCATAATAAAAAGCCTAGACCCAGGGAGTGGGAGCAAGAAGGCAGCTGAATAGGGCTGGCTACCATTCATTCCTGTTGCTCTGGGCATGTGGCGAGGTAGCACATCAGAATGCAAGGGTGGGCAGGGCAAACTTGCCCATCTCACTGCCTCCCAGGCACCATCAAGCCTCTACCACATTTAGGCAACATTTAGTGCAGGACTAATGAAGTCTAACACCGAGCAGAACCCAGCAGCTCTGCGACATAAACCAAGCCTACTAGTGTCAGGTAAAGACATCTATTCTACGCACCAATATTACCCTCTGTGGCCAGATTCGGCGGGCTTGCACTTGGAGTCCACCTCAGCAGTTGGCAGTCATGGTGGCATTGGTCTTGGTCCCTCCTTGGTGTAAGACTGGCCTCTGTGGTATGGAGCAGCAATGCAGCACCTGTGGCAGAACTACCTGCCCCATTTCTCTTCAACTTCTTGCAGCTCAAGTCAGAATAACTGTTTCCAGGGCGGGGGGGGGGGGGGGGAGGTGTCCATGGAGTTGTAGCACAGAAGCCTGGGGCCTGTCCTCCTGTGGACCTGGGACTCAGGTGTGTACCTGCAATCTTCAGGGATTGTATCCCGCCGTAAGCTGGTCACTGGATTGTATCAGGCCGTAAGCTGGTCACGTAAGCTGTGGATCTGCCCCAGCGCCGAGGTAAATCTTGTAGGGATAACTCACTCTTGCATTCCCCCAGTTCCTGGTCGGGACAATGTGAGCCTCAGTCCCTCCCTAGTGCCAATCCAGAACACCAAGAGCAAAAGTGTGGCAAACCTGGGCTTGAGACACCATCTAGTGCTAAAATAACAGAAGTGACTGCAGCCTGGAGAAAATAATCAGCTTTCCTAACTCTCTCCAGAAGGACAGACAGCAAGAGTTTGGAGGTGGTGAGCTGTCCAAGGCCTGGATGAAGGCATACACTAATAAGCAGTAAGGGCTTCCAGGAAGAAGGTTCACTCAGTAAAGTGCTTGGTACACAACTCTGAGGACATGAGTTCAGATCCCCCACCCCCTCATAAAAGGCTGAGTGCAGCAGCCAGCGTGCCCTGCAATCCCCATGCTGAGGAAGTGGAGACAGGAGGATCCCTGGAGCTCACTGGCCAGCTCCCATTGCTGAACCAGGGAGCTCCAGCTTCAGTAAGAGTCTCTACCTCAAATGAACTCAAAACAAAGGAGAAGGCCAGGTGTAGTGACCTTTAATTCCAGCCCTTGGGAGCCAGAAGCAGCCAGAACTCTGTGTGTTTAAGGCCAGTTGTTCTCCACAAGCCCAAAAGCAGTCAGAACTACACAGTGGTACTCTGCCTCTGTTTTTAAAAGGTAAATATTAGGGAAAGAGTGATAGAGTAGGACATCCAATGTTGATCCCTGGCTTCTACATGGACCTTACGACACATACATGTGCACACAGGCACAAAGAGACAGAGACAGAGACAGACAGACAGGCAGGCAGGCAGGCAGAGACAGAACACTTTCAGGAAACATTAATATCACTTAGTATCCCAATTAGACTTCAGACAACCACTAAATAGCAGACAGTGTAGGTAGACTCCATAATGGGAAATTTAAAGTAATTGTTTTGAGGAAACTCAATGTGCTACAAGACAACAGAGAGAAATTGTTATAAACCGGAACAGAGAGCCTTAACATAGGGATAAACCATCTTAAAAATAAGCGGAAATACTTGAACAGACATCAAGCAAATGAAATGCTATACGTGGCATGGACAAGATATACAGATGAGACGGAAGGAAGACTAGAGGTTGGCCGTGTGAAAACCCACAGCTGCTGGGGAAATGGGAGGGTGTAGGGAGCATGAAGAGGAGCGGAAAAGCTCACAGGGACTTTAGGACAGCGTTAGCAAAAGGCATGTTTAGGCACTGGAGCTAAGAAAGACTTGAGGATGCCAACAGGGAAGAAATAATGCGAGAAACCCTCCAAGCTCTCCCGTCTGCCGCGGTCTGACCTAAGCAAGCCTTCCACAGACAACATCACTAAGAGAAGACTGTCGTGGCAGGGAGAAGGGAGTAATGAACAGGGGGTGCCAGTGGATTACTCTGCAGAGAGCAGGAGCTGCGAGAGGGGCACGTGAGAGGTCCACTATATTTCACTACTGAAAGGAAAAATGCCAACCAAGAGTGATATCCCCAGGAAAGCTATCTTTTAGAAGAGGAGGAAATATGAAGACATTTCCAGAAAAAACAGAAGCTGAGAGAATCTATGTCTACCATACTGTCCTACAGGAAACACTAAAGGGAGGGCAGACGAGACTGCCCAGTGGCTAAAGCACTTGGCACACAAGCCTGATGTCCTGAGTTCAAACCCCAGCACCCACATGTGAATGCGTGCGTGTGTATACACACACACACACACACACACACACACACACACACATACCCAGTAATGTATAAAAGCATTTTTGAAAGAGAAAAGTGAAAAGTTCTTGAAAATCCAAGAAGGCAGTTAATGAGTGAAATGAGACAGCCTGAGATATTAAGCCCAATGCTAAGAGTAACTATGGCGACAGGGCGGAATGCTGTAATGTGAGCCATGCCTATGCCATCCTATCTTTAGGATAAACAGGGAGATGATGGTAATTACATTAATATTTCAGGAGATGGTGAAATAGGATGAACAGTCCTAATTAAACCCAGGAAGTCGTCAAAGGGGCAGGGAGACTCGTTAGAAGGAAGGGGGCCTCACCAGTCAACAGGGGGAGAATGAGGAGGGAGACAAGTGTGTGTAGGGGGGGTAAAAATGGCAAAAATTCAATTTACTAATGTGTATGAACTGTCAAAGAATCTTTAAAAATGTAAATATTCAAGCTGTGGGGCAAAACGGAGTGCAGGAATTTACTAACACATTTTTTCTTTTGTTTATCGCTGCAGTCATGTTAAGTTGATATAATTTTTAAACAGCTTTTTTCGTAGTCAAAGATGGCTTTGTAAGCCTTATAACAACTACAAGAAAAAAATAGATCACAGACAAATCTGAAATAATAAACAAAGGGACAAAACACACTGTTAAAATGAATCGATTATCCACAAAGAAGTACTTCAAAAGAGGGAGGGAGGGAGGGAGAAGGGAGGTGGCTCAGGGGCTGGGGAGATGGCTCAGGGGACAGGGAGATGGCTCAGGGGACAGAGTAATGGCTCAGGGGACAGGGAGGTGGCTCAGGGGACAGGGAGGTGGCTCAGGAGACAGGGAGATGGCTCAGGGGACAGGGAGATGGCTCAGGGGACAGAGAGGTGGCTCAGGAGATAGGGAAGTGACTCAAGGGATAGGGAGGTGGCTCAAGGGACAGGGAGGGGGCTCAGGGGACAGGGAGGGGGCTCAGTGGTTAGGAATATAGCTTGCAAGAAGACCAGAGTTTGATTCCTAACATTTATCTTAGACAGCTCAAAGCTGCCTGTAACTCCAGTTCCAGAACTGACACCATCTTCTAAAGTCCCTGGGCAGATGCACTCACATGTACACCTGAACACATATACACACATACACATGCTTAAAAAGAAAAAGAAAGATTTTAAAGGGCTCATGCATGGAGCTGGAGTTACGGCTCAGTCATAAGAGCATTGACCACTCTTGCAAAGGACCAAGTATGGATTCCCGACACCTATGTGGTGACGCACAATCACTGTAGCTCCAGTTCAAGGGGATCCAAGGCCCTCTTCTGGCCCCCATAGGCATTGAATACACATGGCGCACAGCCATAATGTAGACAAAAACCCATACACGGAAAATAATACAGTATTTAAAAAAGAGAGAGAGATTCAATGCCATTAGAATCCAAAACAAAACAAGAATGTCCATATTTATCTCAGATTAAAAAAAAGCTTTCTACCAAAGGCAGCAGCAGAAAATAAAGCATTGTATAATAAATACATCAAATCCCCAGCAAGACAGAGCAATTCTGAGAATAGAAGTACCCAATATCAGAGGATTCGGGTGTTTATAAGACAAATATTCACAGAGATAAAAAACAGAGATAAACTCAAACACAATAACAGAGGCTAACACTTCGGTTCAACAATAAAGAGGTAATTCAGAGAGGAAAATCAACAAAGCAGCAGTAGAATTAATTGTACCCTAGACCAAATGAGTCTGCTAGCCATCTACGGAGCACAGAATCCAGCATGTGTGGCATACACGTGCCTCTCAATAGCATGTGAAACACCTCAATTGTGTTAGGAAAAAAACTCGACTCATTTTTAACGCCAAACTCATAGGAAGCATCTTTTCTGACCACGGTGCAAAAGAACTAGAAGTCAACGACAAAATATGGTCGGGAAGCACATTAAAACTCACTCTTGAGCAACCAATGGATCAAGGGAAAAACAAAAAAGGATTGTTTTTAGCATCCCGAAGGAAAAGAGAAACATACCAAAACCTGGTGTTTAGCCAAAGCATCACCAATTGGAATGTTTATGACAAGCAATGCCTACAACAAAACAAACAAATCGCAAAAGACAATCTACCTCTGGACCAAAATTAGTAAAAGGAAAAATATAGGTCAGAACATAACAAGTGAAATAGTCTTTAAAATGTAGCCCCCAAATCAACAAAGATTGTCCGACAATTGGTCCTTGGAAAAGACCATTTGGCAAACCCCTGGCTACACCAAAACTACAAGAAAGAAAAGACAAGCAAATAAATAAAATCAGAAATGAAGGAGACATTACAACAGACACAACGGAAGTACAAAAGCACCAGAGATTATTACGAACAACTAAACGCCAATGAGTTTAGTAATTGTAAGAGACAAATTCACAGAAGCAAGCTTCAAGATTTAATTAATTGTGAACAAAGAGAAAAACCTGGGCGGATCAACGTGTGATGAAAAAAATTCCCGGCCATCAAAGAAATGCCCAGACATGATGACCTTACTACTGAACTCTACCAAACATCAAAAAGGAATACGAGTTCCACTTGAATTCTTCTTTTAGAAAAGATGGAGTGGAGAAGATCCTTCCAAATTCAGTTATGAGGCCAGGACCACCTGATATCAAAACCAGACAAGGACACGGCAGTAATATCACTAATAAAGAGGATAAAATCTTCAACCAAATGCTAGTGGATAGACTGCAGTAGCACGCATATACCTACACACACACACACACACACACACACACACACACACACACACACACATCTACTATATATATATATTCATAATATATATTCACCATATATATTTGTTATATATTCACTGTATATATTTACCATATATAGTCACCATATATATGTACTATATATATCCACCATATATATTCACTATTACATTTACTATATACATTCACTATATATATTCACTATAATCAGATTCATGGCAGGAATGCAAGGATGGCTCCTATGCAAATTGAGAAATGTGATATCAAGGCACATGAAGAAGAATGAAGCCTGACTCCATCCCTCGCTGATTACAAAAACCAACTCAAAGTGAACTAGAGATGTAAGCATGGAGTCTGAAACTGTACACCTGGTAGGAAAAAAAAACAGAAGGCACTTCAGATACTAGGAAAGGAAAAGATTTTGGGTGGGGTCGGGGGCAGGGACAGCCTCCCAAAAGCTCAAGAAGCAAAACCCAGGACCGAAAGACAAATTGACATTAACAAAAAGCTCCACAGAGAGGAAATAAGAGTGAAAGGCACCCACACCTCAAAGGGGAGAGGGGGAGTTACAAACCACATGTCTGGCAGCGAGCAAATATCTACAATGTCAAGGAACTGGAATAAATCAGTTATGAGGGGGAAAGTAAAGCCTATTATCCCAACCTTAAAACAAGGCGGGAGTCGTCCTACAGGTATTTCTGGAGAGAGGGAACAGCCAACAGCTCTGTGGAAGAATGCTCAATGTCTCTAATCATTTGTGGCAACAGACCTGGGACAGGAGGTCACTGAGCTAAATGCAAGTAAGCCATGAACAGCAGGGAGGAAAGTAATCGCACGCCGGTATCAGGGACTGGAAAGATGGCTCAGTGGTTACGAGCACCGACTGCTCTTCCAGAGGTCTTGCGTTCAAATCCCAGCCACCACATGGTATCTCACAACCATCTGTGATGGGATCTGACGCCCTCTTCTGGTGTGTCTGAAGACAGCTACAGTGTACTTATATATAATAAATAATGAATGGGGTTATAAACCCCTCAGCTCCTTCAGTCCTTTTCTCTAACTCCTCCATTGGGGACCCCATGCTCACTCCAACAGTTGGCTGCAAACATACACCTCTGCATTGGTCAGGCTCTGGCAGAGCCTCTCAGGAGACAGCTATATCAGGCCCTGGTCAACATGCACAGCATCCACAGTAGTGTCTGGGTTTAGTGACTGACTCTATGTGGGATGATTCCCCCCAGGTAGGGCAGTCTCTGGATGGCCTTTCCTTCAGTCTCTACTCCACACTTTATCTCCATATTTCCTCCTGTGAGTATTTGGTTCTCCCTTCTAAGAAGGATTGAAGCCTCCACACTTTGGTCTTCCTTCTTCTTGAGCATCGTGTGGTCTGTGAATTGTATCTCGGATACCAACCAGACCCACCAGTGCTCCCAGGGACTAAACCACCAACCACAAAGTACACATATGGACTGACCCATGGCTCCAGCTGCATATGTAGCACAGAATGGCCTTGTTGGGCACCAATGGGAGAAGAAGCCCTTGGTCCTGCCAAGGCTGGACCCCCCAGTGTAGGGGAACGTCAGGGCGGGGAGGTGGGAGGGAGTGGGTAGGTAAGTGAGGAGCATCCTCAGAGGCAGGGCGAGGGGGAGGGGACGGGGAGTTTCCAGAGGGGGGAACTGGGAAAGGGGATAACATTTGAGATGTTAATTAAAAAAAGTATCCAATAAAAGAAAATAAATAAATATTTTTAAGAAAATACTTAGTATCACAGGCACCAAGTGTAAGAATAGCCATCGACAGAGGTAAAGAATGCAGTAGCATTAGGGTGATATTCTATATCATGATACTATACATACATAATATTATACATACAGATGATGATAATGCACTCTTGTAATTCAAAGTGCAAAGCCAGCTTATGTTGTTTTTGTCATGAAGAAATGAGCAATCCTTAAGGAGGTGGAAATGCTTACCCCAACCGAAACACCACATAATGAATAGGCATGATTTCATTTTTATGTCTCGGATAAAATAAAGTCGAGTGACAAAAAAAAAGTTAATAAAGAAAAAAAAAGTCCTAGAGTCACACAGACTTCTGAGTGTCAGGTCCCAGCCCTGCCATTTCCTACCTGGAGACGTCTGGAAGTATTGTAGGTCTAACTCACGCTGGCACACGCTGCACTTTGCATCCTTCTGTGCCCTGAGAGAGCTTTAGGATGGAAATCAAATATTTATTTATGCTGGAAATCTTCACGTGAGACAAGCCCGTTCAGCTTCTACAGAGTTCAACCCCTCCATCGGCACGGTCAGGATGGCTTGCTGCTTGCCTCTCATTTATCCTTCCCTGTTCTGTGCAACAAAGCACCAGTTACAGTCTGAGCGGAAACTGTGTCTAACATAATGACCACACTTCTTCATTCTCCTTGGAACTGGAGAAACCCCTGAGATACAAACAGATGTCACTGTACGGGGCATCCCAGTACAACTTCCTGCTTGGAACTGGGGACATGGTGGATAAAGTACCAGTAGGCAGATAAGAAATCTGTAACTGGGCGGAGCCAAAAGCCGAAGCGGCCTGGGAGCCTGCTGACTCTTTATAATGACCACCCGAGCCCAAATCTGGTGGCCCGCAACCCTCTTTTATAAGAGAGAGAAGAAATAACAACTGTCAAGAACTGTGAAGGATCAAATATATCACACACCTTGAAAGGCAGCCAACAGAACCCACCGAAATTTTAAGGATTCTAACCAAAGCCATGAGGCTCGTTATTGGTGAGCAAAGGAATGTATCACTCACAGCACAGTGGGCAGCCAGAGCTTGGGACTCCTCCCAGGTCCTGCAGAGGACAGAAGGACCCTCCAGATGACTGTCCACACAGAAGCATGGCATCTCAGGTAAGGTATCAAACACTTGGGAAAGTCTGCTTTCTACAGTAGACACCAAACACCCCTGCTCAACCTGTAAAAGAGACTCTAGCATTCTGGTCTATGCTGCAATGTAAACAGCTTCCTGGGGCCCCAGAGAAAGAAAGATGCTGCCTTCCCGGGCTGCTTACAGCAAGCATCCAGCAGAGGAGACTCTGGCAGAAAAGCCACCCGTGCCTCTGCTCATAACATGCAGAAGAATGAGAATCAACTGGGTTTGTGCCCACGAGATGACTTGGAGGATCAAGGCACCTGCCACCAAGTCTGGTGACCTAGTATCGGTCTATCCCAGGACCCACACGGTGGGAGAAGGGAACAGATCCACCCGTTGACATCAGAGGGCAGTCTGAGGAAGTGGCTACCTTAAGTTGTCCTCTGATCTCCACATGTGCTAATTCAAGCACACACACATAAATAAATACAATAAAAAACTCTCAGGGCTGGTGAGATGGCTCCGTGGGCAAAAGAACCCACTGCCAAGCCAGATGACCTGAGTTTGATCTCTGGGACCACGTGATGAAAGAAGAGAACCAGTTCCAGCAAGAAGTCATCTGCCCTCCACACGTGCTCCATGACAGGCATGTGCATTCACATACACACATACATACACACACATGCATACACACACATACACACACATATACACACACATGCATACACACACATACACACACATATACACATACACACACATACACACACATGCATACACACACATATACACATACACACACATACACACACATACATACACACACATACACATACACACATACATACACACATGCATACACACACATACATACATACACATGCATGCATACACATGCATGCATACACACATATACACATACACACACATACACACACATATATACACATATACACATACACACATGCATACACACACATATATACACATACACACATACACACATACATACACACACATGCATACACACATACATACATACACATGCATGCATACACACATACATACACATGCATGCATACACACATATACACATACACACATGCATACATACACATATATACACATATACACATACTCACACATGCATACACACACACATATATACACACACATACACATTCACACTGCCCTCCACACATGCTCCATGGCAGGCATGTACATGTACATGTGTGTAAGTTACAGCCCTGACAAGGGTTGAAAACAGGAGGGGCCAGCACTGAGAGGTCAGAAGCAGGACGGTCCCTGAGCTGAAACAGTGAGATCCAGGCTCAAGGAGAAAACTGTCTCAAAAAAAAATTAAGATGGACAGTGATTGAGGAAGTCACTTGACACAAAGTCCTGCTTGGCCTCTCTATGTACACACACACACATGCAACAACATATACATATATGTACGCACATAAATATAACATTTATATACATGTAGTAACATAAACATATATAACATCTATACATTCATCCACACAACTACATGGACACATGCCTGAATGCACACACACATATGCATACACACAACCATACTCACAGACACACACACACTCAAATACACATGTACATAACACAACAACATATACATATGTCTATATACCTACACATTTATCCACACAACTACATGTACATATACATGCATCCACACAACTCCATGTGCACATGCCTCAATGCACACACACACACATACACACAACCGTACACACACATACAAATACACAGAGAAAATAAGTACCAAACTCCTAGTAACCATGGGGATGCAATGTGCTACAGCACTTGTAACACACTGGTTGATCTTGACTGCCAGTTTGACACACACAGGAAGAGGGAACCTCGGGTGAGGAATTGTCTCCATTGGGTTAGCCTGTGAGCATGTCTGGGAGACATTTTCTTGATGCAGTTGATGAGGG
The DNA here is from genome assembly GCF_021556685.1 of Rattus norvegicus. Lineage (NCBI taxonomy): Eukaryota > Metazoa > Chordata > Mammalia > Rodentia > Muridae > Rattus > Rattus norvegicus. Next base: position 160,662,536 of record NC_141536.1, read on the forward strand.
ACGGTTCAGCCCACTCCCTAGGCAGGGGAGCCTCGGCTATATAAAGAAGGGTAGCGGAATATGATCCTGGAAGCCATCTGAGGTCTCCTCTTGAGTTCCATCTCCAGGTCTCTACTTGAGCTCCTACCCTGACTTCCCTCAGGGAGGACTAAGACCTACAAGCAGAAATAAATCCTTTCCTGCCCTGAAGCTTTGGGTGTGGTGTTCATCAGAGCAACAGAAAGAGCACTAGAGCAGTCACGTGACCTGAGCTGTCACTTTAGGGAGCGTAATGAGTTGCCCACACAGGCTTGTGGACTCCCAGGAATCTCAGTCTAGATCCCAGTTCTACTGCATGTAATCTGTCAGATGCTGGGCCGGACTCTTCACACTGTGGGTGTCTCTCTCTGCAAAGTAGCAGTCACCCCAAAGATCTCAAGGACAGAAGATGCTTCTCGTGAAGCCTTGCACCATGGCCTGTATCACTAGGAGCCACAAAGCAGCTCCTGTTGTTACCTTTATTCTATCCTCTGTTAAATTAAAACCTCCTGTTTAATCATTCTGAGACATCAGAAGACCTCTGCCCTTTCTGCTCTGCCACAAGAATATTTTTAGCCAAACATTATCACACATCTGATTGCAGGCCCTTTTAATCTCACGCTCCGTTCTGACGGAGGCTGTCTGGGGTCAGTCCAGCCTCAGCAAACTCTCAGTTGATTCCGTCACAGCGTAGAAAGCCCCAAGTTCTCAAGACGAATCGTGTTCACATGCCAACTGAGTCGGTGGGAAGGATTGGGCCTCTCTTCTCTGGAGAGGTCTCTGAACTCCATTTGCTCTAAATAATGCTTTATGAGACAGATCCAAGTGATAATTGAAAGCGTTTCACCGGGCGCAGTTAATACGAAATGAGATCTAGGCTCTCATCTCCTTTGAAACTCTCCAACACTAGTCGCTTTTTTTTAGTGTGAGCGCAACACACTGAAACTGTCTCGAAAATCTGAAGGTTTAATTGTATAGATTTTCTTAAAGTGAGATTGATTTGAATTATTTTTTTGAAATGTGATCCTTAATGGAATGTCGCTGAAGAACATCTCTACTTCGTCACGTCTCCCTGACAGCTGAGAAAGGTCTCCCTCGCACCTCTGAGGTAGAACTGGTAATAAATGTGCAAACCTGACTGAGACAGGTGTATTAGCCTACCAGAGGCACCAGCAGGAAGCTTAGAATTAAGCAGTAATATCAACAGACGTTGAGCTTGGGCACGTGCGTCCATAGTGCCCAAGGATTTAAAAAAGAGTCGAGGCAGGAGGGACTGATTGGAGGGTTGCCACCATATCGCACACCCAGCAAGCTTCCTACAGAAGCTTTGTCACTCCCCATAACTACTAACACCACCAGGCTAAACCCTCAAATTCATCAAAATAAGCCTGGGTTCTCTCTGTTAGTACACTCTACAGGTTTAAGAGGGAGGGGCAAGGAGAAATACTTCTGCTTCGTGTTCTAAAGAACTCTGGGCATTGTTACTGGTGCGCTTAGCACAAGTCGCACCAGGGTAAGACAGTTCAGCAGGTTAGAGATTGTACCTCCTCCTCCTCTGACAAACTCCACTCACCCTCTAGAAAGCTGTGTCTCGCCCTCCAGGAAGCCCTTCCTGATGACCTCGGCTTATGGTAGAATAAGCCAATGTCATCATTCTGTGTTGGTCCAAAGCACTGGGGCTGATCAGGGTGTTTACCTCACCTGAACATAAATGTTTATGATTTGGTATCATTACACTGGCCGTGTTGTTAGGCTGGGTGTGGTGGGATTACATGACTGTAATCCCAGCTCCTGGGATTAGAGGCAGGAGAATCAGGAGCTCAGGGCTACCTCTGGCTTCATAATGAGCCCAGGGTCTGCTTGGGCTGCACAAGATCCTGTCACAAAAGAAAACACATTTAAATTTTAAAAGATCTGGTATTATTCATTTGTGCCCAGGGTGTTTGTTTCACATTCCTGAGAATGTAGCAGGGGGCCATAAAACTGTTCCAATTATATGTGGAGTATGAAAACCTTCAAAACATGTAACCAGAGGAGGAGAAGAAAAAAACTATTTGAGGTAAGGCACGGGAAGTTTGAGGCACAGAGGGCAGACAGGCACAGGGCATGAAGCCCTCACCTGCTGAAGTGTAAGCAGATGCCTCTTGTGTGCAGGGGGCAGAGAGACACTTCAGAGAAGAGCAGAGTGGGTAATGGTTTGCGGTTTGCTTCTGAGAGGTGTCCCCCATAGGCTCCTGTTTGGATGGTTCCCTAGTTTACAGCAGTAATTTGAAGGCTACTGTGCCTTTAAGAGGTGAAACTTGCCCTCTTAGCAGCAGTAAGCCACTAAGAACATTAAGACTTTGAAAGTAATCCACACACACCCCACCACAAGCCACCACCGTGCCCACTACCCCCACTGCCCCCAGCTCCACGAGAGCTACCGCACCTTTCCTAGAACCCTGGACTGCTTTGGTTACCCTCGATGGCTCCAAACCTGAGGTCCAGTCCATCATCGCAGGGAAGTCAGGGCAGCAGGACCTTGACGCAGCCAGCACATCCTCTCACAGTGGAGAAGCAGAAGGCCATGGATGCGCATGCCCAGCTCACTTTTCCCATTCAGTCCATGATCCCAGTCAGGGGAGCGGTGCCACCCACAGCCAGGGTGAGTCTTCCTATTTCGATGAGATTCACTGGTGATCAAGCACGCAGAGGCTCATCTCCCGTGGGATTCTAGGTCTCAGGTTGACAAGTGAGGTTAGCCATTGCTACAGCTTCAAACACCGGGAGCCAAGATAAATCCTTCATCCCGTGAGTTGCATCTGTCTGCCCTGTTGTTACAGCAATGCAAAATTCACTTCAAACAGGGTTACACAACGGGGAATTGTGGGGCTTCAACAAAATGAATGATGAAAAATGCTCAGAAAGCCAGATTGCATTGTTTCTAAATGAGATCCACCTTCAAATATGGCAGAATGTTAACTCAGGTTGAAGCCTCTGAAAACTGAAGGTCCAGGGCCTGGGGTCTGTGTGCCACCTCTGACGGGCTATCGGCAAGGGAGTTTACGGTAACACAGAAGCCCATTGAGCACATGGTGTGCCTCATGATGGTGTACCTCTTGTTTACAAGCAAGAATAATAAGGATTTGAAGGACTCCCCAGCTAAGAGCAAAAGGGGCTAGATTTTGCTCCAGCACTAAATGTGTAAGAAACCAGGCAAAATGTGTGAGAGAACGGTTGATCAGTAAGTCCTAGAAGGAGCGAGGTGAAGTGAGGGCTGCCATTGTTCCAGCGGTTGAAGAAGTGTGTGCCTAGGAGGATGCCGTACATGCAGACAGAGCTCAAATGAAGCATGGTCTTCTGACAATGGAAAGTGATAATCAAAACTTCGAGAGCTTAAAGTAACTAGAATGTGGGCGCTGGACAACTACTATGGAAATTCCTAGACATCAGTAGAAGGGTCATCTCCAGTCCGAAAGAACACTGATATGCACATGTTTATCGGGACTTAAGGCCTGCCCTGGCTAGTTTGATGTCAACTTGATGCAAGCTAGAGTTATCTGAAAGGAGGGAACCTCAGTTGAGAAAATACCTCCATACGTTTTTGGCTGTAGGGCATTTTCCTAATTATTGATTGATGGGGGAGGGTCCAGCCCATTGTGGGCGGGGTCAGCCCATTGTGGGTGGGGCCATAATGGGCTGGTGGTCCTGGGTTCTGTAAGAAGGCAGCCTGAGCAAGCCATGGGGAGCAAGCGAGTAAGCAGCCCCCTCCATGGCCTCTGCTTCAGCTCTTGCCTCCAGGGTCCTGCTGTGCTTGAGTTCCTGTCCTGACTTCCAGTGGAAGTGTGAACCAGATGAACCCCTTCCTCCCCAACCTGCTCTTCGGTCATGGTGTTTCATCACAGCAAGAGAAACCCTGACTAAGACAAGGCCCGAGGAAGAGCCACTTAAAGTCGAAGAGGGAATTTTTTCCACAAGATGGCGTAGGGCAAAGAAGATGTTGTGTTCCCAGAGAACGAGAAAGATTTCACAACACAGGTTGCGCTACACAGAATCCTCAGAAGAGTCGCACGCTGACAATGAAGCTAAATTAACTCCACACTAGTGCATTGTCCGACTTAAAGATCCAGGCGGGTCTCGGAAGGACTCTCCCGACTCCAAATAAGCATTCCAGAATAAAACGCAACACTATTTAAAGGGATATAATTAAATCAGCCCTGGCGACAATGACATAAAATTCACAGTGTCCAGCATCTAATCAATAATTACAAGGCCAGGAAAAAGAAAGGCCCCAAATGGTTTTAAACGCTAGTCAATAGAAATAGAATCAGAAACGGCAGAGATGATGGGACCGGTGGACAGCGAAGCTAAAGCAGAGATTATTAAACATGTCTCCCGTGTTCAGCAGAGTGGGGGAAAGCATGGTGGAGCCACCGTGTAGTCAATGAAATCACGCTGAGGGACTGAGGTAAGGGCCGGGACAAGGCGGAGCTGAGCGTGTGGCTACAGAGATGATTCAGAATGGTGGGGGTCATCCCTTAAGTTCTGGGGAGCAAGATGCTGCACAGAAACTCCAGAAGTCTGCAGAAGGGTCTCCTCCAGCTCAACTCCATACGACATACACATGGATATGGCTATGTAAGGCCAACGAGGGACCAGCAATAGAGACAGAAAAGGGGCCAGCAGGAAGTGGTTCATGGTGAGAGCCTCCAACATGAATTTGGGGGGAAAATAAGTGTATGACCCACAGTAAATAGGAATTCTTCCCTCTAGGAAGAAAAAGACCACATGTTCATGCCTGAAAACGTACAAGCAGCATCTCACTGGAATTAAAAGGCTGGGGGATTAGTGGTACAAACCTCATGGGGATTCTGGCTTCCATGTGCACACAAACATGTGCACATGCACACCCGTGCACAGGTTCACTTGCATATATGTACACACCACACACACACACACACACACACACACACACACACACACACACTCGCTCACCCAGGGAACGAATGAGTGATAGAAACACAGTCCGAGATGAGGACGCCCAGTGTAGTTTGTTCATCATCTCACCCACTATCGACAACTTAATGTCCTTTCTTTTGATCCCCTTTTTCTTAAATTTCAAGGAATTTAGAGAAATCAGTAGATGTTCGCCCAATACTAAAGCTAAAGAATTAAATTTTTAAAAACAGGAACAACTTACTGACATAGACAAAATTAATGATGGCGCATCCCCTTACGGAGTCGTTATGAACGTATCCAGTAAAAGTCACATTGACAGGCATAGGAACATTCGTGACTGAGTATAAAGCATACAGCCTGTAGAAAACACTTCATATTCATATAAACTCCCCATGCATATGGAATGTATGTATGAGGATACCCACAAGGTTATGGGATTTTTTTTTTTTTTAGTGCTAAAGCAGGGCAGTGTCTTCCAAACAATGTAAAACTGTCAAAGAACTTTCTAGAACTTTCACTTGAAGGGAAACCATCATCTGCAGCTAGATCATAGGTCATATGAAGTTAACTTGATTCTCCATCTCCTCAGGGAGTTGCCAGTCTCCCCTGCTTGTTCAATAGTCCAGTCATCAGCTTCAGGAGAAGTCACCGCACATTTTTCCATGTATACCCAACTTGTATACAATGCAACAAAATATGCGCTGAAAGAAACTTGACGGTAATTGAGAATAAAGAAAATATAAATGAGCATGAAAGTGTATCATAGGGAGCTGTGAACTTACGGACACTAGCAAGGTCTGTGTAAAGAGACAGCTTGTTTGTGTGAAGGAGGGGACAGCATAGGTACACACACACACACACACACACACACACACCAGCGCTGGCTAGCCTGCTCTCAGCCTCCTCATCTAGAAAATGGAGTGTGTTTGTCCCTATCCTGGTTTCATTTCCTGTTGTGTCACACAACACCCTGACAAAAGCAACTCAAAGGAAAGGGGTTATGTAGCTCACAGGTCCAGTCTATCACCCGTCACAGCAGAGAAGTGGGGGCTGCAGAACATAGAACAGCTGAGTACATCATGCCCACACCCGACCCCAGAGGAGTGAACTCATGCTGCATGCTTGTGTGTAGTTCATGTGTTCATTCATGCTTGTGGGAAGTCCATGTGTTCATGCATGCTTGTGGGAAGTTCATGTGTTCATGCATGCTTGTGGACAGTCCATATGTTCATGCATGCTTGTGGGCAGTCCATGTGTTCATGCATGCTTGTGGGCAGTTCATGTGTTCATGTATGCTTGTGGGAAGTTCATGTGTTCATGCATGCTTGTGGACAGTCCGTATGTTCATGCATGCTTGTGGGAAGTTCATGTGTTCATTTTCTTATATACTCCACAACCCAACTCTGAAGAATGGTGCCATTCACATGGACAAGTTTTCCCACTTCAATTAGCATCATCAAGACAGAGGTGGGGAAGAGGAGGAAGAGGAGGAGGAGAAGGAGGAGGAGGAAGGAGGAGAAGGAAGGAGGAAGAGGAGGAGGAAGGAGGAGGAGGAAGCGGAGAAGGAGGAGAAGGAGAAGGGGGAGGAGGAGGAGGAAGAGGAAGAGGAAGAGGAAGAAGACAGACAGACAGACACAGAGAAACAGAGACAGAAAGGAGGGGAGAGGAAAGGAGAGGAGAGGTGAGGAGAGGAGTGGAGGAGAGAGGAGGGGAGAGGAGAGGAGAGGAGAGGAGAGGAGAGGAGAGGAGAGGAGAGGAGAGGAGAGGAGAGGAGAGGAGAGAGTTCTGACTTAGCCAATGTGTAACTGAGACTCTATCCAGGTGGTCCTACATTATGTCAGGTTGACAATCAACCCTAACCATTTCATCCCTCTCTCTTCCTTGGCTCACCAAATTATGGCAAAAGAAGCAAATGATGTAACACATGTAAAGTCATTTCAATTCATTTCAGTTGATTCAATAATCACAGGCTCAAAATGAAGTCATTCTATTATGTGACTGGGGCTATTAACAGTCAGCAGCAACTTATTAATATTTCTGATCTACAGTGATAAATGCTTTCAGAGCATGAAAATAGGAAATCTTTGAATCTCAAAGGGCAAACTACCTTCTATTCATACCACTAAGTATTCATAGACAGTAGCCAAGAGAATTGTTACCCACCCACAAAGGCAGATGAACTGATTCCAGGGCCCCTACCCTAAAATATTACCTTCCCAGGCTAGCATGCTAGAAAGATCAGTCTGAAGCCATACAGACTCAAGTTTAATTATCAGTTATGTGACAAATGATGCATTATTTAATTTCACAGGGCTTGGGTTTTATCCACTATGGAATAAGGATGATAATACCTCCCCCAGAGATTGTCATGACATATAAATGGAATAAAAGGTCTCATGTCCTTAACAGTCTGAGACACGTGCCAAGAACCCAATGCATGTTCAATCTCCCTGTTGGCTTGGGTTCTCATGAATTTCCCTAATTCATATCACTCCGTGACAGGCTTGACACACATGGGAATCCGTGTCTAACTAGGGATGAATAGAGAGGATGGCATATACCTCGCAATGTCCAAATTGTCTCCCAGAGAAATAAACGAATCTATTAGAACAGACAAAAGCTTCCAAGAAGTAAGACATAACAGTAAACTAAGTCATGGTTCCGTTTATTGCAAAGCTCTATTTAATAAATTTAAATGAGGAGATGATGACGAAGGTGGGGGGATCCCGTCCTAGCTCTCTTCAGGGATAAGCTATTTGGGTCTTAGCAGTGTGTTCAGTTAAACGAATGACCAGGAACTGTGTTGTCTTTAGAGTTGATCTAGTCAGCACCATGGACAGCATGCTATTGCAACACGTGGCCCAAGTCCTGGCAGGGTACTTGGGAAGAGTCAGTCTTCACTTGTCTTCCTTGGGGAAGGGAAGCTGCATCTCATTTAACAGATGGGGTGGCTGTGTTGTAAACACGGGAGCTGGGCAAAAATAGTTGCCCAGTAAGTAAACCCAAGCCAGACCTTCACACTTCCTAGGATAGCAGGGTCACGCTTGAGATGAAATCTCTACCTTAGAAAGGTTTACACAACTTCCTGTGTACCTCAGCGATATTGTTCTTTCAAGATAAGCAATACTGATGGCATCATTCTCTTTAAAATGTGTCAGAGTTAAAATTGGGAAGGAGATGCCTTGGAATCGTTATCTTAGCGCTACTTGGTCTCACACAACGAGAGAGAGGGAAAATTCGTTTCAAATGATGGCCAACCCTGCACTCTTTTGCTGTGTTGTTTAGATCCAGAATCTACACAGCACCATCTTCTATCCCTGCCAAGGAGCAGTAAAGACAAAAACCTGGGATTTCTATACAATAATATGGGAGTTTCCGCAAATGGAAGGAACATGTCGGCACATAACACTGCGTGGGGACATCCATCAGGTCCTGGTGGAAGTTAGGCTAATCTAGCCAAGTGCAAAGATTTTTGAACCAAAGTGGAGTTCTTTGACATCCATCCAACCAGAGAAAAATACAAAGAGAATGAAGTGGCAATACGTGAACAGAACTATTACATCCTTGCAAAAAATTGGGAACAGCAAGAAATTTGTGACTTCCAGGTAAACCTAATAGACTATAAGAGCACTGGAGTTTAGAGCCAACCAAATAACAGACTCTCTAATGTCCCAGTGAAATTAGTTTTTGTTCTGTTTTTAAACACAAAAGAATATTTTTTTCTACCAGGTCCTCTACCTCCTAGATTTCTTCTCCGGTGATTCCTCACCAACAATTTAGTTGATTACCAAGGATTGGTATTTCGGTCACTGCAAAGGGTAAGATTGGCCCTGCCCACGAGAACCATTTGAAAGCAATGTATTTCAGCAAGATGTGGTGTTCATGTAGATAGCAAGTTCTTAATAGAATCTGGGAAGATGTTCTTTGGCAGAAAACGATTTTGTAGACATTTTTCATTATGATAGATGTGGCATTACAGCCGTTATAAAAAAAATTTCAAGCTGTGTTGCGGCTTTGTCACAAGTATTATAAATCACTCACTCGTATATTAAAGTCTGGAAAGCAACTGGAGAGAAGGGAAAAAAGCTCAACTCCTATTTACAGACTAGGTATAATTTGGCATTATTCTTAAAGGTTCAAGGCAGCTTAGAGAATCTGTATTCAGTGCTTATGTGAGGATCAGAGGATCACATTCTATTACTGCTGAGACAGAGAGGAAGCGTCCACGCACGGAGTTAACATTCTCAGCCATAAATTCTGAAATGAAGAAAGAAAGGCTGAGTTGTGTCGAGTCATTGAAGGACAGCGAGGCCCTCTGCCATTTGCAAAATAAGCCGGGAGGAGATTAATTAAGAATTAATAGGTTATACACACCGGGAGGATGTGGGTGCCACCGAGGAAATGGAGTTTAGTCTGTATGCACAGGTGTATGTTATCCACTTGCTACTGTGTTTGTGGGCAGCCTGACTGTGAAGGCAAGTTCCACACCTTCAGGTGGGTCCAGACCAGCCTGAGCTGAGACTGTTCCACCTTTAGGGAGAGCCACTGTCTCTCTCAACCATACTGATGTTTGGATGGTTTGAATACAGTAGAAAAGGAAGGAGAAAGGCAGATTGCAAGCTTACTCTTTCTAGTTTATCAAAATCTGATTCGTCTACAACACCCAGCCATGTCACAAGATTTAGGATGAAAAACTTCTCACATCTGAGTTGCCATTGGTGAGGGCGCAGGAGTGAGAGCTGAGGGCTGTCATCAGGATCTGCAGCAGCAGATCTTGAAGGGGCTTCATCTCTCAGGGACAAGGATAAAATGTCTGAAGAAGTACATGGTCATCAAGCCTAGTCAATGTACCAGTGGCATCCAATTGGCAGGCTACACGTGCTGACAAACACATAATAGCACAGAATCACACACACACACACACACACACACACACACAAATACATACACACAAAAACACATACACACACATAAATGCATACACTCACAAATACATACACATACACAAATACACACAAATACATACACACGGAGTCACAGACACACACAAATACATACACACAAATACACATATACATGCATACATACATACACATAAATACACATACACATACAAATGCATATACGCAATACATACACACAAAAACACACATATATACATACATACATGCAAATGCATATACTCACAAATACATACATACTCACACAAATACATACATATACAAATACATATGTACATGCAAATACACACATACAAACACACATACATACACACACAAATACACACAAATACATACATACTCACACAAATACATACATATACAAATACATATGTACATGCAAATACACACATACAAACACACACATACATACACACACAAATACATACACACACAAAAATACACACATACACACACAAATACATATTCTTAGAAATACGTACAAGCAAATACACACATACATACACATACAAATACATACACACACAAATACACACATACATACATACATACATACATACATACATACACAAATACATATACACACAAATACACACATACATACACACACAAATACATACACACACATAAATACACACATACATATATACACAAACACACACATTTATACACACACACACACATACACACAACACTGGCTTTACTCAAGAGTTGTGAAGAAGCCTCTTCCACTCTTGGGGAAGAGAAGCATCACACGGGATCCAGGGCTTGGCCCAGCCAGTCCATCAGAGTTGCAGAGAACCTTCCATAAGCTAAGCTGAGGGAAAGCGAGGGACAGAATGTGCGTAGAAGCCTCTGGTCCAACTGCCTCGCATAGCTCCGAAGCCAACCGGTATCTTGCATAATTTGCAGTAAGGAAAACGCAAGTCTAGATGCCCGTTTGATACATCATCCCAAGTCCCAAGTCTTGGAAATGAAAGACCTGGGTTTTTTGATCCAGTGTAAACTGCGTTTTGAGTTTGCTTTGTGGCACCATGAAAGACCACATGACAGACTGATTCCTGTGCCTCAGTCCCTCTCGGCTGGAGGGGCTGGCCTGTCAAAGTGTTGGCAGACAGGGCTTCTGCTTTGAAATACAAATTTGGTGAGATCCAAGCATGGTCACAAAATCCAAAGGGGCTGATTAGTGAGCAAATCTCCATTAACTCGGGACTACACCTGAGTCAAAGTATCCGAATGTGCACGTGTGGATGCTGACTGCGGGCACTGAGGCACCGTGGAGGTTCGGTGTGGGATGGTACGTGAACTGGGGTGTCTGTGTGTGTGCCTGCACGTGTGTGTGTGTGAGAGAGAGAAAGAGAGAGAGACAGACAGAGAGACAGAGACAGAGACAGAGAGACAGAGAGACAGAGACAGAGAGACAGAGACAGAGACAGAGAGACAGAGGGAGATAGAAACAGAGAGAAAGAGAGAGAAGGATTTACCCCCAAATTCTCTGATTATTTCAAGGTTACTAATATACTGTCTAGACAGACTAGCCAGCTATGACAGGAATTTCCCAATATCATTTAAATTACAAATCTTATCCACAGTTTCCCATGGATCTTAGTCCTAAATGTGCAACAAGCCAGAGAGCAGGTTCAACGACTCTCTTTCTAGTTGGCATCCCCTTATGACTGTCACCCAGTTGTACTGCTCTTGGGCACACACCCAAAGGCTGTCCCTCCATCCTCCAGCTGAGTCTCTTGCACACCTGTGTTTTTGATTTCCTCTTCCTGGTAGGTAGGAAATGGGAAAGGCCTAGATTCCCATCCTCAGAGAAGTGGATATAAAAATGTGGTTATCCACATATAATACAACTGTGTTTACCCATCGAGAAAGTGAAATTTGCAAGAAAATGGATGCGATGCCTCTCTTTACATGCCGATAACCATCTTCAAAGGTTCCTCACACAATGTCAAAGAACATGGCCTATATCCAGAGCCCGCACCTTCCCAACCGCAAACCTTGTGGATCTATAGTATTTCATTGTTGCCGCCTCTGAGCTCCGAGAGCCCCAGAGAACTCTAAGGGGCTGTCTGCTTTTTGCTTGTAACAGGATGTTAGTCTCTCAGTTCCAAAAGCACAACTTCTCTCTGGTTGCTATTAGATCAGAGGCAGAGACAAAAAGTGGTGCATTCTGGGAGGCCGCTCAAGTGTCTGGTATGGAGACAGGAATCTCACCTCCCTCTGAACAGAGAAAATAATTTGAGATCTCTGGCTTCCTCTCCCCAGCTTCTCATTTAGACAGTGCCTGACGGCTACCAGCTATTCTGTCACGAGGCTGCCGGACTAGGATTTAGCCGCCTGAATGCTGGAGCTCTCCACTTTAACCGAAGCACAGAAACCTTGGTTACGTTCAGACCTGAGCCCTGCACAGAATGAATCACTTAATTATGAAGAAAATTCCCCAGCTAAAGTAAACAAGCAGCTTTTAAACAGTTCTATATACCTAGGTGTTCACGATGTTCTCCAAGGAGACGTGCACAGAAATTATAAATATCTAAAATGAGCCTATGGGGTTTTTTTTGGAGCTTAAAAGGCCTCACGTCTGACTGAGTGGAAGTGAAGTACAAAAAATAAATGATGCTTACTGGCATTAGCACACCTGCATAATTGATAGCTTCCGTGTGGGTGGAGTCAAAAACCAGCCAGGCTGGGGCTGTTGCATTGCATTGTGGGAAACCAATAGTAGGGCCGGTTTGGCTCTGTTCAAGCCCTTCCATTATTTCTGCTTTCTTGTGTTTGGGTTTAGCAGTTGCCCCTTCTATGTGTTGAACGTCTCCCCCTCCCCCTCCTCCTCTTCCTCCTCCGGGACATACTTTATTAGGGATCTGCACTGAACAGAGCCTCAAAGTGAAGTGGGGCTAGGGGATTCTGTTTGATGATAACAGAAGGGCCAGGAACCTAGAGACGCATCCAAGATCCTGTGGGATAGGAACAAGCCCCACCCCATAGCACATTAAAACCCAGGAAGCAAGAGGGGCTGTGCTTCCAATCCCTGCCATCTCTTAGTTTCACGCTTCTTAGGATTCCCCGGGCTTTAACCGCTGTAAGCCAGACATCAAAATCCTTTTGTAAACTGACTCTGAATAATGCAGCGATGGCATACGGGAGCTAAGCCCAGATCATTACAGGGGGAGGCCGCAGTATTAAAGCTAGAGGCTTTTCTTTTTTTCCCAGAGAAGAGCTCGTGTCCTAGAGAAGTTTCGCAATTTGTATCGGGCTCTTTAATAGTGTCTAATTGATGCGTTTCAATCATCGAGGAGCACAGTAAAAGGAGGAGTTGCTGTCTACAAGCTGAGAAGCCTTCTTGTGAATGGAACCGGTCCTTATCGTTAAACCGGGGTCCAACCCTCGGCCCCAGTGAAGAATTTCACTCATCCACCTAGATGATTAAAAAGAAACCCAGAAGGTAATAGGGGACTTTCTGCCAGCACCAGCTGGCACGGAGTGATTTTAAATAAAGCATGAATTATTCTCAACTATAGAGACCCTATTCAGAGGACAGAGAGCCAAGGGGCAAAAGAAGAATTAAATACGGCTGCCTGCGATCCATCATTCTCGCGGTGCCTCAGCCCCTCCGTGTGATCATCCACCCATACTTCACTTCCTGGTCTGTCTCATCTTTCCATTTCCACATCCTGTGCTCTGTTCGGTTGAACGACACTGGGTGTCTAGATGCCAAAAAAAAAAAAAAAAAAAACCCTGATAGGTCTGCACCAATGGTGATCTAGCTTAGCTAAAATCGGGCACTGAGTGCCTGGTGGCACTGAGGAAGGCACAGCTCCGTGCAATTGCTGGGGACCCAACTCCGCGGTCACACAGTCAGGGGATCGTTAGCAAAAGATGCGCAGAAGCAACATGGCCGATCCTAGAGTTGGCCAAATCCGTGGAGAGTCGTGGGATGATAGTGGTGAGGCAAGGTCCGTGCTGCCAGAGATTAGCGTCGCTGTTGTCGCTCTAACAAGTTTCACATCCAGGAAGGAGGCAACTACCCCCCACACCTCCCAGGGCCCTCACATTTATGTACCCTCGGAAAAGTACCCAGAGTTCCAGAATTCCAGAAACTGTCTGCAGCTGGTAAAACCATGCCTCTGCTAGAGCATGAAGCAGATCATAATCATCTGCTATGGACAGTCTGAAGCAACTTCGTATCCTTATACCTGGGATGAAATCAAAACACAGTCTTATAATACTTGTGGGATTCTTTCTTTCTTCCTTCCTTCCTTTCTTTCTTTCTTTCTACTCACTTTACATCCGGATCACAGCCCCCTCCCTCCTCTCTTCCCAGTCCCACCCTTACAAACCTCTCCTCCCATTGCCCCCTCCACCTCTCCTCAGAGATGAAGAACCCCTCACTTGGGTACCACCCCACCCTGGGGTATCTAGTCCCAGAAGGCCTAGGCACATTCTCTCCTACTGAGGCCCAACCAGGTAGTCCAGGTAGGGGGAAGAGGACCCAGCGGCAGGGAACAGAGACTGAGACAGCCCCTGTTCCACTTGTTAGGGGACCAAGCTGCACATCTGCTACAAATGTTCAGGGGCTCGGGGTCCAGCTCCTGCATGTTCTCTGGTTGGTGGTCCAGGCTCTGTGATTCCCCCACGGTCCCAGCTTAGATGACTCTATTGGGTGACCCCTCCCGCTCACTCAATCCTATCCCCCACTCTTCTGAGAGACTCCTGGGCTCTGCCTAACGGCTGTGGGTCTCTGTGTCTGTTCCCATCAGCTGCTGGATGACGCCTCTCAAGAGACAGTTATGCTGGGCTCCTGACTGAGAGCACAGCAGAGCATCATGAATAGTGTTGGGTTGGCTCTCTCACCCGGAATGGGAATCAAGTTGAGCCGGTCGTTGGTTGGCCGTTCCCTCAATCTCTGCTCCTTCTTTATTCCTGCATATCTTGTAGGCAGGACAAATTTGGCTGGCTGCAGGAGGTGCACTTCAGTCCCTATATCCCTCTCTGGTAGGCGTCTCAGCTAGGGTCACCCCCATAGACTCCCCATATCCTCCCATTCCAAGCCTCCAGCTAATCACTACAGATGCTCCCCCCACAGATTTCTGCTCCCACTCCCAGGCCTCTCCCACCACCCCCTCCCCCCACACCTAATTGCCATCCCCTTCCCCTCCCCTAATCCCTCTCCTACCCAGTTTTCTCTTTCCATCCACCTCCCATTACTATTTACTTTCCCTTTCTGAGTGAGATTCTCATATCCTCCCTTTGGAAGCAGTGGCACAGGAGACAATTCCCTAAACAGAAAACCAGTAGCTCAGACTCTAAGATCAAGAACTGATAAACGGGACCTCAGGAAACCAAAAAGCTTCCGTAAGGCAAAGGACACCATCATCAATAGGACAAAACAGAAGCCTACAGACTGGGAAAAGATCTTTACCAACCCAAGATCCAACAGAGGGCTAATATCTAAAATATAAAAAGAACTCAAGAAATTAAACACCGACAATCCAAATAACACAATTTAAAAATGGGGTACAGAGCTAAAAGGGGGGGTTCTCAACAGAGGGACCTGGAGTGGCAGAGAAGCACTTGAAGAAGTGTTCAAAGTCCTTCGTCATCAGGGAACTGCAAATCAAAACAATCCTGGGAATCCATCTTGCACCTGTCAGGATGGCCAAGAGTAAAAACTCAAGGGACAGCATGTGCTGGTGAGGATGTGGAGCAAGGGGAACAGTCCACCATTGCTGGTGGAAGCGTAAACTGGGACAACCACTTTGGGAATTAATTTGATGGTTTCTCAGAAAACTAGGAATAGTTCTACCGCAAGACCCAGCTATACCACTCCTGGGCATATACCCAAAAGATGCGCCACCATCCCACAAAGTTGCTCTACTATGCTCATAGCAGCTTTATCCGTAGTAGCCAGAAGCTAGAAACAACCTAGATGCCCCTCAACTGAAAAATGGATAAAGAAAAAGTGGTACAGCTACACAGTGGAGTGCCATTCAGCTGTTAAGAACAAAGACGCTGTAAATTTTTCAGGCAAATGGATGGGATTTCAGAATATCATCGTAAGCGAGGTAACCCAGAGCCAAAAAGACACGTGATAAATACCTACTTGTAAGTGGGCATTAGCCATAAAGACACCATGCTACAACCCACAGACCCAAAGGAACTGGATAATTTTTGTGGATTTAAAAAAAAAAAAAAAAACAAAGTCCAGAATTCTCCACAATCTCACTCTGTTACAGCTTTGCAGCTTCATTGCAAGCATCACCACTTGCTTCTTTACATGAGTGTGTTTTTAGTGTGTGCAGGGTCCACATGCTTACTGAGCATGTCTGTGATGGACAGAGGAAAACTCACAGCCACCCCTTCTCCTCTTCCCCAACACGGGTTCTACAGCTTCAGTTCAAGACCCAGGCAAGCGCCCTTCCACACTGAGCCATTTCTACAGCCTTCACGATCTCTTTCAGTGAAGATGTCTGGGTCTGCAGCTTCCTATTAGGGGAGATTTCTATCTAGACATTCAATCCTGTTAGTAGATACAGAACCATTCAGTTCTTACACTTCCTTTTGAGTAAAGTCTGGCAGCTCATGGTTTTCTCATGAAAGTTTTCAGTTTCCTCTAAATTGCTATTTGCTTGACATTTTCACGATACATCTTATTCTCCTTCTAGAAAGATTCCTTTTTATTATTAAGTGTATGTGTGTGTGTGTTTCTGTGTGTGTATGTATGTATCTGTGTGTATATCTGTGTGTCTCTGTATGTATGGGTCTGAGTGTGTGAGTGTGTATGTTTGTGTGTATCTATATGTGTGTGTATGTCTGTGTGTGTTTCTGTATGTGTCTATGTATATGTCTGTATGTATCTATGTATATGTATGTCTGTGTTATCTATATGTCTGTGTCTGTATGTGAGTGCCTGTGTCTGTATGTGTGTGTCTGTATGTCTGTATGTGTGTGTCTATGTGTCAATATGTGTGTGTCTATGTATATGTGTGCCTGTGTGTGTATGTGTGTGCCTGTATGTGTCTGTGTGTACATCTGTGTGTCTCTGTATGTGTCTATGTATGTGTGTGTATGTGTGTATCTATGTGTCTGTGTCTATGTGTGTATATATGTTTCTGTGAGTATGTCTGTAAGTCATGTATATATATATGTGTGTATGTATGTGTGTGTATGTGTGTCTGTATTTGTATGTCTGTGTATCTATATGTGTGTGTGCGTGTGCGTGTGTATGTGTGTGTGTGTGTGTGTGTGTGTGTGTGTGTAAAGATTTATGCATATGAACATTGCTGCCCATAAGAGCGGGCAGAGTCTGATCCTCATGGATCTGGAGTTACAAAGTTGACCTTATGTGTGGTCCTGGGAATCAAACCCTGGTCCTCTGGAAGAGCAGTGAGTGTTCTCAACCACCGAGCTGTCTCCCCTCTCCTTTACTCTCCTTTTCCTCCTACGTCAGCGGTTGAAGTAATCACATGGCCTGCTTCATGTGGTCACTCGGGTCTGCACGGATTTCTATACTAATCTCCTAATCTCTAGTATTTCTCTTTCCTGCTTGTTCTGGGGTTTAATTTCTTTCCAGGTTTCTTGTGGGTAGAAACTGATTAATTTACTGTTCCTTTTAAACTCAACAATCTTTATTGTCTACCAAAAAACCCATTTAGCACAAAAACATCACCTGAAGTGTTGCTTACTGGCATGTTATAAATTTCTGATGTGTTTTCACCTTCTTCCAGCTCAGAACACTTTCTGTTCTCCACCTAATGTCTTTCTTGACCCGCGGGTTGTTGAAAAGTGTGGGTTTAGGTTGGGAAGGTGTCCAAAATACTTTCATTCACTGCTCTCTAAATTAGCTTCACACTTGGGATGATGTAAATCTTTTCAAATGTACTAAGACTTGTTTTGTGGTCTAGAAAAATAGTCTACTTGGCTAATGCCCTTCACTCAATGGAAGACTTTATAAAATTCACTTAGGTCAAGTTGGTGACGGTGTCACTCCAATATTCATCCCTTTAGTGATGTTCATCTACTCGTTCTGGTAATTCTGAGAAATGTACTTGATCTATTAGACATTTTTTGGTCTCTGTATTTTTAGGTTTTGTTACTATGTAAGCATTCAGGATTGTCATGTGGTGTATAAGATTGCTCTCTCCTTAGTAAAATTCAGTAGGTCTGAGATCTGCTTCTTGGCATAAATGTGGCTCCTCCAGCTTTCTTTGGTCTGACATTGACAAAGAAATGGGGTCTCATCGTTTGTGGCCATGTCCTGCAAACTCACTGTGACCACTGAATTAACATATAGTAAGCCATTGCTCTCTGTCTGTCTCTGTCTCTCTCTCTCTGTCTCTCTCTCTCTCTCTCTCTCTCTCTCTCTGTGTGTGTGTGTGTGTGTGTGTGTGTGTGTGTGTGTGTGTGTGTGTGTGTGTGTGTTGAGGTGGAAACTTAAGGGTTCTTTGAAAGTCAGTTGTACTGGATGGTGTTTTGCTGGGGAAAACTAGAGGAACGTTTGGCTGGAACAGACACAGGGGAAAGGATCTGCTAAAGCAAGCACACAAAAGCACATGTGGTGAAGAATTCTTTGATAAGGACAAACATGTATTGGTCCGCCTTACACTGTGGTTGAGCTACCTTCGTCCGGACTCCATAGAGAGAAATGTACCAAAGACTTCTGGTGGTGCGCTGCAGTTTCTTGCCACTTCTTCAGACTCAGTCTGATTGGCGGAGTGATGTCCGCTGAGACAAACACAGGTGCTGAGGCAAGACCCATGGAGGACACTTGATGTTTGTTGGGAGTATAAATAGGACTCAACAGACTGAGAGAGGAGCTTGGGACTTGCTGGTAGAAGCTGGCTGTGCAATACTTGTTGGTCTCTCATCTTTGATGATCTTCGCTTCACTGAGAGAAGCACAGCTGAGAATTACTCCTGGTGTCCCTCGAGGTTCCTTCTTCTGACTCACGCCAAGGCTGAAGCCTGGCTGTCTCTGCTAGGCCATGCCATTAAAAATCAATCCTTTCTGTGAACTTTATCCTTTCTATCTTAAAAAAAAAAACAAAGTCCCAAAGTGTTACAGGACTTACCTTTGGCTGCCCACTGACAGAGAATGGTCTTTGAATCAAATTCATCTGTCCCAAAGGGTTTCTTGGGTCATCTCTGTAAAAACAGGCCTACCAATGCCTAGGATTTGTCCTCAGATACTGATGCAGGTAAGCATCAAACACTCAAATCCATTGCCACTCGGTTAACTGTGAGTGGCCCAGAAGCATCGATGGTGAGCCTATTGTTCTAAATTCACCTTATTGAGATTAATTTGAAAATAAGAAATGTCGACTGGTGAGACTATATCTTCTCCTCCACATCACTTTTTATGCCTTTATTTAGGATATGTCTATATGAATTATTGTTTGTTATTGGTTGGGAGGAAGGTACACAGAAGCACTTGAACCCTTGCACATGTGCCCATGTCTATGTGGAGAGCAGAGGATAAGCTCTGCACTTCCTCAGGATGCCGTCAACCTTGGTTTCCTTGAGATACCATCACTCACCATTCTGTTTCCATCTCCCTAACTTTGAGATTTACAAACCTTTACCACCTACAGCTTAAAAAAAAGTGAGTTCAAGAGTGGGAATATGTTGCATGGCTGCATGGAAAAGTTTTTATTTAAATAAATAATTTGATTCAATCTCTTTTAATATCATTATCACTGTTATATATCTAGTTTCTGAAATGGGAGCTGGAAATTTTTAATTTAAATAAATAAATGCTTTGAATCAAACTCATTTGATATTATTGTTATGGGTCTGTATTTTTGTTTTTTAAAAAAAGGAGTTGAAACTCATATCTTCCTATTATAAAGCAAGAACTGTATTCACAGAACGACCTCCCTAGTATAGATACTGCTTTTTATGACAATCAAGCAGTCCCTGCCTTCCAACTGGAATCCTTAAGCCATTTACATTTAATGTCATTATATTCAATTCTATAGCATTGTTCTCTGCCATCCAATGATCCCATCTATTCTTCATTTCCTTCATTTATTTAGCTAAGTAAATATATTGTACTATTTATACCCTTTGTGGTTTATTAACCACACACTCCTTGTGCTGGTATTTTAGTGTTTGTTTTATAACTTTATCACAGTCAGCATGTTAGGGACCATGTTCAATGTTGTAGACAGCATAACAACTTCAGAAGCATACAGCGTCATCTCTCCTTATCACCTTCCTATCATTTTACACCAAGTTATGAGTTTATACTAAAACCTGCCTTATGCTGCTACTCTTGTTGTTTAAATTGCCAATTCTCTTTTTAAATAAAATTTCAGTAAGTTTTCATTCACAGCATTTCCTTCCTTGGGCTGGGCATGTGTCTTGTATACATCTATATTTTTCTATATTCTACCTAAAGAAACTCCTCTTACATTTATGAGTGTGTACATATGCTTGTACTGAGACCAGAAATCAACATTAGGAGCCTTCCTATAGATAGATAGATAGATAGATAGATAGATAGATAGATAGATAGATAGATAGATAGATAGATAGAGATAGACATAGACATACATATACATATGTACATATATTAAGAGAGAGGAGAGAGAGAGAGAGAGAGAGAGAGAGAGAGAGAGAAAGATGCAGCATTTCTCACTGAACCTGGAGCTCACTAATTGGCTACTTTCGTTGGCCAATGAGATCCAACTGACTCCTACCTAGGTGATAGGAATCCAAACTCAGATCCTTATGCTTATACCACAAGCCTTTTTCCCACTGAACCATCTTCTGAACTATTCCTTTCATATTTTTACATACTTTATTTTATGAACAAAGTGATTTTTCTACATGGATGTCTGTGTTACTGCGTGATTGCCTAGTGCTCGGGGAGGCCAGATGAGGTCATTTGTTGCAGGTAACCAAACCCTGGTTCTCTCTAGATCAGTCAATGTTCTTGCTCCTAAGCCACCTCCCTGACCCTAGTCCTTTTCCGTTTCTTAGAGTCCGCTGGAAAAAAAAATCCTCTCAACTTTGGTGTGTCTGAAAAATGCCTGTTTTTTTTTCCTTACTGTGTTTGAAAGGTATTTTTTCTAGATCCAGAATTCTTAGATTGACAGACTCTCTCTTCAGAACTTTAATATAGCTTCTGCCCTTGTCTCACTCAACAAGAAATCACTGTCATCTTTGTATGTGGTCCCGTATATGTTTGTTTTCCTCTGGATGCTTTCAAGGTTCTGTTAAAATACCAGTTCTTGGCACTTTGACTGACATCTAGTGTAGTTTTCCTCATGGTTCTGCAGTAGAAGGGTTACAGAAATTCTTGGATCGGTGCATTCAGAGTTCTTGCCAGTGTGAAGCCATTGTTAATGTCAATAGTTTCCTGTCCTCTCCTGCCACCGTTGGGGACTCTCATTCCATGTGCCCCATGGTTCGAAATGCTCCATTTGATTTTTCCCTCCGGTAATCTCTTTATGTTACACCTCTTGTGCTGGATAGCTCTGTGTCAACTTGGTACAAGTTAAAGTCATCTGAGAAGAGGGAACCTCCATTAAGAAAATGCCTCCATAAGATCAGGCTGTAAACAAGCCCATAAGGCATAGCTTTTGCTGGAAGATGATCCTGCCCATTGTGGGTGGTGCCATCCCTGGGCTGGTGGTCTTGGGTTCTAAAAGGAAGCATATTGAGCCACGAGGAGCAAGCCAGTAAGCAGCACTCCTCCACGGCCTCTGCATCAGCTCCTGCCTCCAGAATCCTGCCATGTTTGGGTTCCTGTCTTGACTTCCTTTGATGATAAGCAGTGATGTGGAAATGTAATGAGCCAAATAAACCATTTCCTCCACGAGGTTTTTGGTCATGGTGTTTATAACAGCAATAGAAACCCTGAGTAAGACACAATATATAATTTTTATGGGTACAAGTTCATTAATCCTATATAACAGTAAATTATACTTCTTGAAGTTTATATAATATATATATATATTCCACTATACTTTTCAAATGTACACATTATAGTTTACAGTAGCTACTTTAATATGCCACTTTCAACTAATTCTAACATCTTCCAGCTCTGACTGACATTTGATTGATTTGGTTTCATTCCTGGTTGTGATATCTGACTTCTTTGTCTCTCTTGTGATTTTTTTTTTACTAAATGTTAATATTTTAAATTTCACATCATTGATTGTTCCATATTCTTTCTCCTGGTAGCCTCAAGTCACTTTTTTTTCCTAGAACACAGCTAGTTACACTAAAACGATCTTTTGGGATTCATTAGAGAAGCCTAAAGTAGTGAGAAGCCTTAGGGTAGCCATTCCGCTACATGGTGAAGACCCTTCTGTGGGATCTCCCCAGAGTCTTCTGAGTGCTGAGATGTAAACAAACAGTACCCTGCCCTGTCTAAACACTGATACCTATTGTTTATTTGGGTGATTCTTTCTCAAGCCTTGGGTAATTTTAGCATCCTATGTACCTGTCAGTACCCAACTGAACCCTCAGGGAATCCCCTGAAGATCTCTGCTTCTTCCTCTGTTCCCCTGAACTCTCCCTCAGTGCTGAGCATTAAAGTTTGGGGCATCTAGGTGGTGCTATGTTGAGATGTCAGGGCCTTTGAAAGGTGGGGCCTACCACAGGGTCTGTAGACACTGGGAAGAAGCCCTCTCGTAGAAGGCAGCTCTCTGCTGCTTCACAGCCATGAGATTAAATTTTCTCTTTGCATTGTTTCAGACAGGGAGTGGGGTGAATCTTGCATCTCAGCTAGAAGTGAGGTTCCCTAGCTCAATTTCTTTCTGCCCTACTTTTGTTGTTAATCACGAAGACTTACTATTTGCCCAAGAGTTGAAATGTATACTTTTGCTACTCACTTTCTAGCACTTTCTATTAGCCCATATTAACTCAGGGAAATAATGTTGCCTGGTTATTATGACCATAGCCTCTGTCTCCACTACGGATCATAGATGCCGGGTGCTACACTAACTAATTCTATTACTCTATTTTCCCATCTATAAATTGAAATCTTTAAACCTACCTTTGTGCTTATTGTAGAGACGAGACACTGTCACAGGTTAGGTAACACCTCCCAGTGACATAAATAACAGAGGATCCATAAATGGTGAGTGGCATGACTCTGACTAGACTTCCTGTTCTAGCAGGTTCTTCCTCCTTCCAGCCTCCACACCCCTTCTTTGGATCTGTTCAGCCTTGATATTTCTTGACTGCACCACAGTGACAGATTATTCTCTAAGTCTTGGGCCCCATGACAGCTGAGTCATGCCAGCAAGAGCCTGTGTACAGGAGATGAGTCCCAGCCCTGAGATTTCAGAGTGTGTGGGTGGTTTCTGCAGCCATTGTTGACAAGTACCTGTTAAACAGTTTACTTTTCCCAGACAAGCCTCTGCCACTTACTTTTAAGGAGCCTTACATCTTCCTACACTTAAGAGGTCAAGCAGTCCTGGGCTATCACCTCAGATTACTCTTGTCGGTTCTTTGCACACATTTAGGGAGCTCCTGCCACTCTGCAAACACTGCACATTTAGAAAGATGTCACAGGTCCCCAGTAGGTAGAAGGGAAGCCTGGAAAAGGCATGCCTTTGGCTGCAAAGACACCCAACGTAGCTGAAAAGAAATCAGTCTTGAGGGGTTGGGGATTTAGCCCAGTGGTAGAGCGCTTGCCTAGGAAGCGCCAGGCCCTGGGTTCGGTCCCCAGCTCCGAAAAAAAAGAACCAAAAAAAAAAAAAAGAAAGAAATCAGTCTTGAAATCCAATAGTTCCATAATGGGACTGAGAATCACCTCCCCAACAAAGGCTCTCGGGAGCATACCTCCTTAGAGTATTGGTTCATTCCCAGAAACAACTCCCGCTCTTGGATAAACTAATGGGACTAAAAAGTATTAGCCAAAATGGTGGCCCGATTCCAGGTCCATCATTAAAGGTGTCGGCAGGAGTTACTTGACCCACTGAGAATTGAGAGGCTTGAACCTGCCTGCTTACCTGAGGTCTAGTTAACGTTAGCATAAAATGTAAAAGTGTCCCTGCACCTACTACATGCCCAGGAAATGGTCGGTGGTATCCCCACCATCACCACGGCCACTAATACCATCATCAAGGGCATCATCACAGTCAGTATTGTTTGGGGTAGCAGAGCGTTTCACCATTCAAAATCCCCAAGGACAACATTGCACAACTGATTTTTTTCAAAGCGGTAAAATTCCATGTATTTGCCATCTCGAAGGGTGTAGGCATGGACATGGGCTATGCTACATAGCAGAGCTCTAATAATAAGAATCACTCATTGGAAAAATTCCCAGACGTTGGCCTAGCCTTTCATGGGGAGACATTTCAAGGGTGGAGTTTACAGGGCTGCTTACTGAGAGAGGGGACTGCTTACATCTCAGCCTTTGACGATCTGCCCCAAGATACTCACTCTGTTACTCCCCTACTCATCTAATTTCTCCTCGGTTCCCATTGGGGTTTCAGTTATGAGGCTGGGATAAAATGATATGATAGAAAGCAACTTAAGCCAGAATGATGTTGTCTCACAATTCCAGGTCATAGCCCATCATAGCAGGGAACTGAGGACAGGAACTTGAAACAGCTAGTCACATCACTGTATCCTGTGTGGATACAGTCAGGAGCACAAGGAAACGAATGTATGCTTGCTTCTTTCTTGTATTTGATTGATTTCTTTATTCTTTTACAGTCAGGACCCCCATGCCTAGGGAATGGTACCACCCACAGTGGGTTGGGTCTTCCCAGATCATTTAAGTTAGTTAGATTGATCCCCTCCCAACATGTCCGCAGGCTAACCCAATGAAGACAATCCCTCATTGAAACTCTCTTCCCATGTGTTGCCAGGTTGTGACATATTGAATATTAAAGTTAAACGTCACAACACCCCCCTGAGAGGTGCTTTCTCAGACCCTTCTCTGCATCTCACTTCTACCTACGACACTTCTTGATATAGCTGATGTTCCACCCTTACTTGCTTTGTTGTGATCTTGTCTCCCACCACCAGCAGGTGAGCTTAACAGAATAACAATTTGAGCTTAACTTAACAGAATAACAATTTGAGCTTAACTTAACAGAATAACAATTTGAGCTTAACTTAACAGAATAACAATTTGTTGAACTTCACACGGCCAGGCTGTCTGAAGAGAGTTCAGACAGAGCTAACAATTTGTGAGGAGAAGAATAGTTTGTAAAATTCGAAACCCTTCCCGTCACTTGTAGCCTCTGAACCTCATCTCACTCGACCCTGGCATCCCACAGACAAAGCCAACAGGACTCTAATGTGTCCACTCTGCCACCACTGTGAGATAAGAGACCAACATGCCCTCTTGCTCCACTCTCTTGACAGCGTCCTCCTCCACCAAGATAATGTGATTGCTTTTTTCAGGGCCCAGGGGGTACATTTTTCTCAGCACTATGACAAGTGACTCAGGGGTGATTAAGCAGATGAATGTGTCACACAATGCCCACTTCACTTAAAGAACAAATGCTACATGTTGCCGGATTATCTGACAAAAAGAAGGAAAAGAAGGAAAAGAAGGAAGAGGAGGAGAAAAGAAAAAATGAACTATTCCAAAGGCACCACACATTAACCAAAAAACTGTTGGTCCTTGCATCATTCACACAAAGAGAAATCCTTTGTCTCTACACATGTATAAAGAAACTAAGGAAAAAAATCCATGCAAATGGATATTCAAAACAACTCTTTCTTTCTAAAGAACCATGATCCCGTTCGACATGGATAAAGAAACGGGCAAATAAATTTGAGAATAAAAGGACATGTATTTGCTGTTTAAATATTTTTACATGTATTCATCTGTGTGTCTATGTGAGTTTACGTGTGTAGGTGCAAGGGCCACAGTGGGTGGAGGTCAAAGGATTAGCTATAGGGGTCAGTTCTCTCCTTCCACCACGTATATCCTGAGCCACAACCTTGGGTCATCAGACGGAGGCCAGCAACCTTACCCACTGAGCTATCCTACCAGCCCATTTAAATAAAAGTAGACGAGTGGTTTAGATGTATGTAGTAATCTGTCCGGACCAGAGTGGATATGAGCCAGTTACCACTCTGCTTGCATTTCTTTGGGTAGGAGCAGTTACGTGACCCTGATAAACTGCGGCTAGGAGGATAAGTTTCCTCTATATGTCCAGGAAAAGGAAGAAAACCAGATCAAACTGAGCCCAGAACTTTGGATCTCAGCTACACACATGTATATGAGAACTAATTATTTCCAAGATAAACAGCCTTCAGTTGGAATGAATAAAAATCAAAACTGTATTATTATACATGCTGATGTTTTTCACTTAGAACATAATCATACTGCATATGTATAATAAATAAATCACATTGGAGTCGCTCAGACTCAGCCTGGACCCTGATATGCAATCAACACCCTCAGATGTTCAATCAAGTGATTAATCAACACAAACCCAGGAGGAGACATTTTCTCCACAACACGGTAGGGTCTGGGGTGAAGTGTCCAGCATTTTAGATTTAACCCAGCAATGATACTGGGCTTGAAGTGCCTTCACAAGGAGGGCAGGGGCCAGCAGAAGGGAGAGTTTTCCCCCTCTTCTTTAACATTGGGTCTTAAAAACTCTCTCAAGTAGACATGGATCTATTCGGAACTCACTGGTGTGCTAAACAGTTCCCATGACAACCACCCCCACCCCCAGCTCACCATGAAGTCACCTTCTCTGTCCCCATATCTAGATGTGAAACTGTCTGAAGGCAGAGTGGAATCTCACCAGCCTCTGCCTTTTGACAAAATGGCGCAGTGCCTGGCTTGTGCAAGTTGGAAATGCACGTACTAAAAAGATGCCAAGTGCTTGGATTGAATGAAGGAGAGAGAGAGATCAGCTATAAGATTGCGAGCCACAGGCTTCCGAGTGTGGAGGATTATCTGGAGTGCGCAGGCTTGGAAGTTTCTTCAGGTAAAAAATCTGAAATCTGGTTATAGCTATGTATGTCTGTAACCCCACCACTGAGTGAAGAAGATCTCAAAAGCCCACTACCCATCCAACCAAAATAGAAGCCCATCCAGGAAAGCACACTTCACTAGGAAGGTCAAAAACACCCCCCAAGACTTTCCTAACCATTGTCTGTGGTATGAAGAGAACAAGAAATTGGAGAGTCCACGCTCCAGAGTCCGCGCTCCAGGGTCTGCATTTGGCTCCTGATCACCCGTGGTGAATGACTGAACAAGGGTCTGTAAGAAGCAAAAGCCTGCGGTTCTCTTTCAAAGTAAATGAAACTTGAATCCACTCAGGTCCAAAGTCAGAGACGCAGAAAACATTAGATCTCGTCAGGCAGCCTCACCCAAACCCTGTTAGTCCACACCCTAACTAAGCATTTAGAGTAGAAAGCCATTAAGAGCTGAGCTTGCCTACAGACGTGATCTAAAATAAAATCCCACAGTCCTAGTGAGTTTAAGCAGGATGTAAAGAGATGATCACATGGTCTGGGTTGAGAAAAAGCCCAGTGTAAGTGGCAGAGGGAAAGAGAAGCCCTAATGTGTGTAGGATCGATCCCTCCTGATGGCTCAGCGGGAGAGAAAAGGGCTGGGGTGCTACGGGGCTCACAAAGCTTGTTCTCTGGCCTCCATCAGCACATCTGCCATTCTGGGCCAATGCCCAGCTTTGTGAAGTCGTGAAACAAAGCGCTTCCTCGATCCGAGTCTCCAGGGCTCTTATTATGAAGTGAGGGCCCACATTCACATCACAATGGATCACACAGCTGCTTTCGGCGGGCCAGCCTAACCCAGATTTGGACACAAAAGAAAACTCCCTTCCGGATGGTTTTCTTCTTGTCTCCCCCTACATACATCCCACCTGAAATGAGCCACACAACCCAGCGGCCAAGGGGGGTGAGCTAATGTGCTGTGCTGCTTCAGGCAGAAGCTGGGGAAACCCGGGCTCAGCTGCCCCAACACCTTTCTTCCTCATCTCCATGGCAACAGGAAGTGTCACCTACTCTGATAGGTACACAAGGAGCCATCAACCCAGAACCCTGTGTGATTCTGTTCATCTGAGTCCCCTGTAACCTACTGGATGGGCAGTTTAAATGAGGCTAGAAGAAAATAATACACTTGTGCCCAGCCTGGACATAGGTCTCAGAGCCGTTTATCGCCAGGGTAGAACCACTGTTAGGAGAACGGAGAGGCATTTTCCTACCTTATCCCCCCTACAGCCAATAACCCAGAGAATTACTGTCCATTGAGTCTGAGAATGTACCCAAACCATACAAGAGTAAGGAAAAATCTTTTGCAAAGGTCTTGCCTAGAACATTCAAGAATCAAGTTGGAGCCAGACGTGGCAGTATACCCCTGTAATCCCCAAACTCTCGAGGCTGAAGCAACAGGTTGGTTGTGAGCTCAAGGCCAGCCTAGGCTACAGAATGAGCTGTGCCTAAAAACAAAGAATAAATTTGTAGGCTGGGGAGATGTAATCAGTGAGTAAAGTACCTGCTGTGCTGTCATGAGGTCTTGAGTTCAAATCCCCAGCGCTCATATAAAAGTGGGTGGTGGAGAAACATGCCTGCAACACCAGTGCTTAGAAGGCCAAAGTAGGTGGACTCCTGGAGTTTGCTAGCTAGCCAGCATTGCTAAGTCAGCAAGCTCTAGGTTCTGTGTGGAGACCTTGTCTCAAAAAAATAAGGTTGTGGGGCTGGAGAGCATTTAAGAGTTAACTTCTCCTCCAGCATCCGCTTCAGACAACTCACAACCACCTGTCATTCGAGCTCCAGAGGGGATCCAATGCCTCTGGCTTCTGCAAAACCTGCTCTGACCTATCCACGGCCAGACACACACATATACATAGGCATGCACACATACGCATGTACACACACATGGATACACATATGAATATTTATACACCACGGAAAAATAAAGAAGATAAAACAATCAAGTCTATGTAAATAATTCCCTGTAACTCCAGGTATTAAAAGTAAAGGGAATCATTTTCTTCAAAGAGCAAAGCACATAAGAAAAAAGTAGCAGTGACCCCGCCCTGCCCCGCCCACTCCCTGCCCCGCCCCAGCACCACCACCTCCGCCCACCCCACCCCCCACAGCCAAGTGTGAGAGAGCTCTCCCTTCTTGAGAGAAAAGGGAGCAAAGCCACACCATCAGACCTGCAGGCAGATCATCTGCTCTGTAGACCAGAGCCTCCCCTCTGACCCTTTGTTGGGGAGTGATGTCCACAAGTGGCCAAAGAGAAACTTACCATTTGTGTGGAATAGAAATTTCATTGGCTTTTCGACATTGATAAAAATAAACTTTATTGCACCTGTTAATAAATGCACATATGTGCTGGTCGTTCAATAAGTTGCTCTTTCTTCTGCACTGAGGAGTTGTGCGTTTTTAATCAGCTCTGAAGCCTTAACCGTCATGCACGTACACAGGGAAAGGTTATTTTAAGCAGGGTTTCCAGGGTGTGGTAAACGGAGACAGGCTGCCTCGCCAAACTTGCTGTCAGCGTGTACTCATTAGTAATCAACCCCTCCTGGGGTAGCTCAAACTTAGGAAGGAGCGAAGAACAGTAACTTACCTGGTAAACACCCAGCCATGAGAAAACAACTAGAGGAAGACAAAAGTTGCCTGGACTTCTCCAAGGTGCTGACGGCTCTCCCTCCTCTGTTTGAATACTTGTTTTAGGCTTTATAATTTGTTTGTTGTTGGATGGAGGGTTTTTGTTGGTAGCGTTGTTTTAGTAAGCGTATGTATTTTTTAAATACTTCCATGTCTCTTGGTCACCTCCATCCCTACTCCTTCCCTCCAGGACCCACCTACCCTAACTCCCCCAAACAAGGCTCCCATCTGCAGCCGATAAGGCTAATTGGTGTTGTCCATATGCACATGCGTGCAGGGTCATTCACAGGTAAAATATATGTATCACACACACACACATGCACACACACACACAAACACACACACACACAAACACACACACAGGCTTGGGGAACAGGATCGGGAGGAATGGAGGAGTACTGTAAAAGGCTGGCCTCTGGACAGGACACAGCTATTACATACATGAGCTCACAGCAGCTGTGGTCACCTACACAAGATCAGACCAGTTCATTCCAGCAGGGAAGGAGTATGCCCCCAATACCCCACTCCTAGCTAAGGAACTAATGGCAGTTGATGGCTGCTAAGGGGGACAGAGTCACCATTCTCTGAAGGACTGCCATTGGTAGGTGCCCACACCTCAGTTAATACTGGGGTTCGTTGTTTTGTTTTGTTTTTTTTAAGCTCAGTAGTTCTTATCTACTTAGAAATTAAAATCTTAACTAATCAAGTCCTCAGATTTCCCAGAGCCTGTAGGTTGAGCAGAGAAGTGGAAAAGAAAGACAGCACCAAAATGGTTAAACTTTGGAAACAATGTATTGTTGAGTTGGACAGACAGTAACTCCATTTCCATCATAAGAAAAAGAAACATTTGTTTACTCTCTGTTTCCGAACACTGTCTGAATCTGTGGCTCTAGCTGATTTAAAACCCTTGAGCCTCTTCCTGGCTTGGTCTTCTGAACTGGGATTGTAACTGCAATCCACCACTCCTAAGAAGAAATTCAGTGCTCAAACTCAATGACTAAGGCCTATCTGGCAATCTTCCTAAATGTGTTTGTCTACCACAGGATATACACAGGATGGATGGATGGATGGATGGATGGATGGATGGATGGATGGATGGGTGGATGGATGGATGGGTGGATGTATGGATGGATGGATGGATGGGTGGGTGGATGGATGGATGGGTGGATGGATGGATGGATGGGTGGATGGATGGATGGATGGATGGATGAATGGATGGATGGATGGGTGGATGGGTGGATGGATGGGTGGGTGGATGGATGAATGGATGGGTGGATGGGTGGATGGATGGATGGATTGATTGCTATGAACATGTTTAACTTGGGTTGCTGAGCCCAGTACTTGGTTTTGTGGAGACTGGATCTTTTGATGTAGTCCAGTCTTGCATGAAGCTGTAGGCTGATCTCAAACTCTCCACCTTCCTGCCTCACCACCCAACAGACACATAGAGCCATGCCCAGAGGTGTTACCACCATTTAAATAAATGAATTACCAGTATAATTCTGCTGGAAAATAAATGGATGCTTTTCCTTAGTTCCATCATCAACCTTTTGCCCCACACAGGTGGCACTCACACAGGTGGGACTGATCCAACTTCATCAAAGCCAAACACCCCATCTCACGTGTCCTGAGGCAATCTCTCACTGGCCTAGAACTCCCCAAGTAGGCTAGATTGGCTCAACACAGTGATCCCCAGTCTCAGTCTCCACAGTATATGAACTACCCTACCCAACTTTGGGGACTCTCTGTGGTTGTTGTTAGTGAGTTCTAGGGGTCAAACCCAGACCCAACTGAGCCAACTCTCAGCCCCTGTGCCATATGTTTTTTCTGATTGTTTTTCTGACCCTGAGTAATGAACCTACAACCATGCACACAGTAGGTATAAAGTTATGCTTTTTGAAGACTTCGTTTGACAGTCTCAACCTTGGTATTCAGATCTAATAATGCCAATAGACTGAACCCACAGGAATGCAGCACTCTTTTCCCCTCATGTTGGACCCTGTCAGTGACTCACACCACCCATGCCTCTTCTGCATGCTAAGAAACAGACTGTTTATGAAAAGTCCGAGGACACCCACAACCTCTGGCCACCAGGGCATTTTTTACTTTCCTGTGGCTTTTTATTTCCTTCCTGTTCATTTTTTGAATTCAATTTTTTAAATGCAAAAATATCCAAAGAACTTTACGTAACTGTCCTGGATTGTTTTAGGAAATCACTCTCTTCTGGTACTAAAATTTCACTCTCACTTACTAGCTTTTTTTTATTTTTGAGAGTGGTTCCTTTTGACCAGATTACACAGTAAAAAGATTTTGGTTAAGCAACATGTTCCAGTTAATGAATGATAACTCTATTTCTTTTTAAGCAGCTGTAACTTGAAAAAATCCCACCAATTTTCATGCAAAATAAAACTTTTTCCTCTTAACAATCTTCATTCAACCAGAAAAGACTGGCGAGCCTCAATTTACCCATCTGTACAGGGAGATAGGTAGGCTGGTTGCTATGAGAGCTGTTTAAAAAACATATCCCTTTGGCTTTTGTCATTTTATTTGTTCCTTTTGCTTTTTGTATTTTAGATTAAAATGTTTCTTCTTAAAATTTTCATTGTGGTATTCCTTGTACATAGTACTGTTATGTAACGCAGCCTGTTTATTTATTTACTTATTTATCGTATGTCTCTATGTTTACATCCTGTAGCATTTGTGTAGAAGGCATAAGACAATTATCAGGAGGTCTCTGTGTCCACCATGTGGGTTCTGGGGATTAAATTTAGGTACTCAGGCTTGACAACGCCTTTACCCACTGAGCGGTCTCATCGGTCTGACATTTCCTTCTCTTTCTTCAGCATCGTGAAACTCTGCAAGCATCGTGTTTTAATTCTCCATAAACTGGGGTGTCAGATTACATTATTTACTCTTTGTTTTCTGATTTTTTTTCTTTTAAATCCATTGAGTTTAATTAGCTTTGCCTGCGGGAGCACGGGTATAAAGCTGTTTGCTGGATCGTGGACAACTCGCCAGTGGCTACAACACTGAAGAAAATGTCGCCCCCTCCTCCAGCAACCAGTAACTGTGAAGAGCTTCTCAGAAAGGGCAGGGGCCTCCTGGGTCCCTCTGTCATCCACGATGGAATGTTGACAGGCCCCGTCTTATGCAAGACTTGTATAAGCTTGCACAGTTGGCATGTGTGCATGACCTAAGTGGCCACACCCTGTCCGGATGGCAGTGTTCCACAGTGATGCTCCCATCCCCCTACTCTTGCGTTCTTTCTCTTCTCTCTCCTACAGCAGTCCATGACCCTTCAACGGGTGACAGAGATGAGCCTTCGACAGCTATTTATTCTTGGCACATTAGCAAAATGGAAGTCTCCGCATTGACTTCCAGCCAGTGCAGAAGGAAGCGTCTCTTCCCAAGGTTGGCGGCAATGCTATCTATGGGTAGAGATCTAAATGTTTAGAAGGCAGCTGGACAGCATGTCCGTTTAATCTAAATGTTTAGAAGGCAGCTGGACAGCATGTCCGTTTAGCAAGACAAAAGTAGTAGGTTCCCCACTGGGACCTGTGGCCTCACTGAACCATATCCTTCTGAGTGGGCTTAGAGAAACAATTATGTATCGGGGCCTAAACAAGCATGCTGTTATTGTACTAGTGGGTGTATCTTGCCAGTCAGGTCAATACTGTAGCAATGAGGTCCACAGCTAAACTTTCTCCTCCAGCAGGCTGCATAGCACTTTAGACATGACATAGGCTAGCCAGCTCGGTTACAGTCGGATTTCTCTGCGCCCTGTAACCAAGGTGTGTGGGATCTTCAACAAGAGGGTTTTCCATCTAGTTCCGGTGAGCAAGCAAGAGCAACGGCAGTACCCTGCATTGTTTTGGAACCTCTGGAACCTCTCTAGCCAACAACTCACAAGGGGGTCTTCCACAAGCTGGCGTGGGAATTTTTGCTTAAAAACCCATAACTTCTAGGAGTAACATGGTTCATCCATGGAGGCAGCACCTACATGGCACCCTACACTTCGGTGCAGGTACATTCATTGTGCGTTGTTCCTCTTTCCCCTCTCTACCTTGCACTCCAACTTAGTTCCCTTTGTTACCATAGACAGCTTTGTCTCCCAAGGGACATTTCTTTTCTCTGAGAAGAGCCCACCCACCTTCCTCTTCCCAAGGCGCTGAATGCCACATCTCTAAACCAGATTGTCTCAGGAGTCTGGGACTGTCATCCAGACATTACCAGTCAAAGCACGTGGGTGACTCAGAATGGGGGGGGGGGGGAGGAAACCCTGCAAATCGTTCTGCAGCAGTTGCATAGAATAACTTGAAAACTGGTCAAGAAACAGGAAAGAGTGAGGAGGTGCAGGGAGATGAGGGAGCCCTGAGGAGACCAGCATAACTTCCGGTTCCTGGTGCAGGGAGATGAGGAAGCCCTGAGAAGACCAACATAACTTCCGGGTTCCTGGTTCTTCGCCACCTACAGACTGTGTTCTCTTTGCGGAACTCTTCAGTAGGAACACGCCATTAGATATCACTCTCTGCTTTCTGATTTTTATCAGAAGGCACCATTTAGTGTCTCTTTTATATTTTTCTAAATATATCACAAATCTGTTTCTCTTCTTTGCAGTTCACGTGTCCTCACGAAGAAAGCGCCAAAGGTATCTTTCTCCACGCCTTTAAGGTTCACATAGGCCCCTCCCACATGGAAATTCCAATTAAAGGGGAACAAGGTCTTTAAGGCTACGTGACCACCAATATATATAAAGGTGACAGGAGACCAACATTGCCAAATTACCCAGATGTCTTGCCAGGTAGCGGTTTTTAACAGTCAAAGGCTGTTTGGAATATCCTCTCTTCCAGAGGAAGAATGTAAATGTGAATGTAAACGATCCCTAATCCTCCCAGCAGCCTCTCTCAGAATAATAGAAGGCTGCTGCCTATTCACCGAGTTGGCAGGGCATGGTCGCACCATTCTATCTTGCAGGGGTCACTCAGCCTGTGCTCACATTTCATGGTTTAGGGACTCTTGAATACAACTCTTTCCGCTCCACCGGCAGGGAGATGGACCTGACCCATGCTGCCTCCCACAGTTACCCTGGCATCCATATTGGCTGTGAGCCATTAATCACCCAGGCCTGAGTCCTTTCATAGAGACCCCCGAGTGTCACTTTCAGGCGTCCTCTGAGTAAAGAACCACTTACCATCCTACAGAAAGAAGCCCAGGCCCTTTAAGGTACTGTTGCTCTGGGATCTTCATGAATGATTTCCGGGAATGTGGAGGAGGCCAGCATGGAGCTGGCAGATGACTCATTCGCCACCGCACAGATGTGAGCACAGAGCATCCTCTTCCTCCTCTTCACACAGTGTTCCTCTGGATGTGTCCAAGTGGACCCATTTAGCAATGCACTAGCTCTGAGTTAGACAGTAGAAATTCAGACTCGCTCCTGCAGCTGAAGGGCTGGAAATTTTTTTAGGAAGGTTTGATTTTGATGCAAATCAACTTGTCCTGCTGTGTGGTAGCTGGTGTTTTTCCCTGGGTCCCTGTTACCAAAAGAAACTTGGTTCAGTGCAAGCCTACCCTGCTTCCGAAATGCTGGCACTTGGATGAAACCCGGGCCTCAGAGTATGAGGTTTGCTTTCATTAACAAGTTGCTCTCCGTCAAGTCAGCCTCTCCAAAACGTCTGGAAACATCTAGGGATTCCTGTGAATAATGAAGTTTATTAAGGGATAGAAGTATGCATGAGAATCTCTGCAGGGACAGATCAATGATAATGATCCTGATCATGGTGATGAAGAAGAAGATATACAAATAAGTAGATATAGAGTAGATAGATAGATAGATAGATAGATAGATAGATTATAGACAAATTATAGATAGATGATGACTATAGACATGGAGATATTGGATAGATTATAAACAGATGATAGACTGATGAACAGATGATAGTAGATAGATAGATAGATAGATAGATAGATAGATAGATAGATTGTGGCTGGATGATGATAGATATGTAGATAGAAAATATTGGGTAGGTAATGGATAAATAGATGATAGATTATGGTAGATGATAGATAGGTAGGCAGACAGACAGATGATAGGTAGATAAATAGATAGATTATAGATAGATGATGATTATAGATAGACAATTGAATATTATAAACAGATGATAGACTGATGAACAGATGATAGATGATTAGATGGATAGATAGATAGATTATGGCTGGATGATGATGATGATAGATATGTAGGTAGATAATATTGGGTAGGTAATGGATGAATAGATGATAGATTATGGTAGATGATAGATAGGTAGGCAGACAGTCAGACAGATGATAGATAGATAGATAGATAGATAGATAGATAGATAGATTATATATAGATGATGATTATAGATAGACAATTGGATATTATAAACAGATGATAGACTGATGAACAGATGATAGATGATTGGATGGATGGATAGATAGATAGATAGATAGATAGATAGATAGATAGATAGAACAGATTATGGCTGGATGATGATGATGGTAGATACGTAGATAGATAATATTGGGTAGGTAATGGATAAATAGATGATAGATTATAGTAGATGATAGGTAGGTAGGCAGACAGACAGACAGATGATGATGATAGGTAGATGATAGATAGATAGATAGATAGATTATAGATAGATGATGATTATAGATAGACAATTGGATATTATAAACAGATGATAGACTGATGAACAGATGATAGATGATTGGATAGATGATAGATAGATAGATAGATAGATAGATAGATAGATAGATAGATAGATTACTGACAGGGTATGGAATAATCTATGACAGGCAGTCAACAAGATGGAGAGCCATAAGTATGGCTCAGTCCTGTAAAAGTAACTTTTATCTCCAGATACAACTGATGTCTCTGAGGTTTACTGCTGAATAAGCTCACCCTTTCTAGTTCTTCCTGAGCTCTGGCTGGCTGGTTCACCTCAGCTGTTCTGGCTCAAAACTCCTCTCATGTTAACTAATTCAATCTGGCTTCCCTCAGCTTCTTGTTGAATTGCTCTGCTTTGCCTCAAAACAATTGGCAATTTGTTCTAATCTTCAGGTTCCTTCTCATTCTCTGGCTTCAGTCGCCTCTGCTGACCTGCCCTGAATTGCGTGAACTCAGGAATGAAGTCGGCTCCACTACACTGAGCTCACCACACTGACTCCCAGCAGACTCAACCCCAACTCAGGGACGAAGTCCTCTCAACCCCCAACTCACAGACTATGTCCTCTTTCCCTGTGCTGCCTGTTCCTTAATAGCCCTTCTCCTGAGGGCATATTCTATCTCCGGCTCATTCTGTCAAATCTTTCTCTTTGTCTGCCCCTGAATTAGAGTCATTGTTTGGGATCAAAGGTATGTGCTAAAGGATTCCAGCCAGAGGGATTAAAGTGTGTCCTAAGGGTGTATCTGCATTCCCACAGAATCACACAGAGACCTAGGTCTTTGGATGTGATCAGAGCGGCCATGTTGCTGGATTAAAATTCCTCTACATAGTCCAATGCTCAGTCACCAGAATCACGGAAGCAAATATTGTAACTCTTGGTCCAAGGCTAATAGCCAAGGACCGAGGGGTAGAGAGGTACTGCTGGTGCAAGCCTTAGTTGGAGTCCAAAAGTCAGAGAAACCAGGTTCTGAAGTCTACCAGCAGGAGAATATGCCCAAGTTCCAAAGAACAGGAAAAACACTCAGGGTATGGTTTAGTTTGGTTTGATTTGGTTTGATTTTCTCTGAACTCTTAGTAAATTGAATGACAAGAAAGAAGGTATATTCCTGCCTCAGTTCACTGATTCAAAGGCCAGTGTCTTCTGGGAACACACTCACAGACACGCCTGGACATAATGTTCTACCAGTTATCTGGATGTCCTTGGGTTTGGTTTGGTTTTTTACTTCTTTAAGACATGATCTCATGTGTTCCAGTCTGGCCTCAGACTTGCTGTCCAAGTCATGTTTAGCTTGCTGGAGTTACAGGTATGACACACCTTGGCAGTTTGGGAAGATAGAAGAGATTCTAGGACTGGACCAGGATTAGGGAGCAGCATCTCGCAGTGCCAAATGGACACCAAGGCTCGAAGCTGTAGCTCAGTGCTAGAGCATTTGCCTCTGGTGTATGATAGTGCAGGGCCAATGTTCAGTTTGAAAATGTGATAGATAGCAATGGAACACTTTATATATTTTTCATATGCATGTGCATATGTGCATATGCACACACACACACACACACACACACACACACACACACACGCACCTATATGCCACTAGTAAATTCTGACAAACTGACACAGGAGCCAACTGAAACATCCCTCAAAGGCTTCCTTTCATCTTGGCATGGTCAAGTATACCTGTTAGCTCAGTACCTGGGAAGCTGAGGCAGAAGGAACACTGTGAGTAGAGGTTAGTCTGGGCCATAGAGCCATAGAATAAAATCCTGTGTCAAACAAATGAGAGCTAACTTACAAAACAAACAAACAAAACCAAATATCTATGGCTGCAGACTAAAATAAGCAAATGGTTATCTAAATAATTAAAGAAAGTGGGCTGGAGAGATGGCTCAGTGGTTAAGAGCACTGGCTGTTCTTGCAGAAGACCTGGGTTCGATTCCTAGTAGGCACTGGCTTACAACTGTTTATAACTCCAGCTCCAAGGTATCTGGGTACACTCTTCTGGGTTCTGCTACAACCAATACACACACACATACACACACACACATAAACACACACATACACACACACACACCAACCACCAATACACACACACACATACACACACACATAAACACACACATACATACACACACACCAACCACCAATACACACACACATACACACACATACACACACACATAAACACACACATACATACACACACACACACACCAACCACCAATACACATACACACACACACCAACCACCAATACACACACACATACACACACACACATAAACACACACACCAACCACCAATACACACACACACATACACACACACACATACATACACACACACACACACACACACACACGGTGCACATGCATTCATGCAGGCAAGGCACTAAGACACATAAAATAAATAAACCTTTAAAACTAAAGGATGGTAGAACAGATCCCAAATGCTAACGCAGATGTTTGTTTTTAGCTCAAACAGCTGAAGCACGACCCCCGTTCTCAAAGAGAAGTCCAACAATGCGGTATGGGGAGAACACTGACACACTGGACCTCAGCCCGGTGGCCAAGGTCAGCTCAACGGCCATAAATCATGTCAAGCATCAAGAATACCACATAATAAGAGACATGCTCTGCCTCCGAGGTCTCACAAAAACTCATAACTCCAGCCCTGAGGAGACGCCCTGCCACCCACCTCTGAGGGACGTTCCCAAAATACCTGACCGGTAATTCTCAACAATGTCAAGGTCATCAAAAGTAGGGAAAATTAGAGACACTGCCCCGACCAGGAGGAGCCAAAACTGAATGGCCCATGGTCTAAAAACTGAAAAAAACACATCAGGCGAAAACTGAGGGCCCCTGAATAAAGACTGGAGGGTACTTCATGATAATCGTCTCGATGCTGGAGGACTGCCTGCCCTGCAGACAATGCATGACTCTCATCTAAGATGTAAATGGCACAGAAAGCCAGGTCTGTGCCATGTGTTTTTCTCAAATATATATCTGTGTGCCACATGCATGGCTGGTGCCCGAAATGTCAGCAGAGGACATCAGATTCCCTAAAACTTGAGTTACAGATGTTTTCGAGTCACCATATGGGTGCTGGGAATGAGGCCTAGGTCCTCTGGAAGAACAAGAGGCCTATCCAGCCTCTTATTTTATCTATAAGATTCTTTTTATCACTTTTCAATTATGCACATATTATTCATGTGCCTGTGCATATGAGTTTAGTGTCCTTGGAAGTAGGGCCTTAGAAGAAGGTATCAGGTCCCCTGGTGCTTTAGTTACAAGAAGCTGTGAGCTGCTGGAAACTGAGCTCAGGTCCTCTGGAAGAGCGGCAAGTGCTTTTTTGACTGTATGAATGTGTGTATGTATGTATGTATGTATGTATGTATGTATGTATGTATGTATGAATGAATATATGCATGTATGATGTATGCATGCATGTATGTGGATACATGTGTTGGTACAGGTGCTCAGGGACTCCAGAAGAGGATGTTGGATGTCTTAGAGTCACGGGGGTTGTTACCCATTCAGTATGGGTGCTGGGAGCCAAATCTGGGTCCTCTGCAAGAGCAGTAAGTTCTCTTAATCACAGACCCATGTCTTTAGCCCTTAGAAAGCCTACTTTAGACGTGATCATTCTAGCACATGAAACAGGTTAGGATGACAGACCCAAAGACGGGCGAGGCAGGAAAATGTGGCAGCTCTGAGAGCTCTGCAATGGCCTCAGGGGAAAGGACTGTAGGGCATCCCACTGAAGGGTATAGAGCAAAGATAAAGATGACCAGGACCAGGAGCTGGATGTCCGTGGTGGTTGGAATTTGTTTGGCCCGTGAGAAGTGGCACTATTACAAGATAGGGCCTTATTGGAGGATGTATAGCCTTGTTAGAAGAAGTGTGTCACTATGGAGGCGGGGCTTTGAGGTTTCACATACATGTTCCAGTCCAGCCAGTATGATCCAGAGCCTCCTCTTGGCTGCCTATGGAAGTCAATCTCCACCTGGCTGCCTTCAGATGAAGATGTAGAGCTCTCAGCCCCTCCTGCACCATGCCTGCCTGGATGCTGCCATGCTCCTGCCTTGATGATTCTGGACTGAACCTCTGAACCTGTAAGCCAGCCCCAATTAAATGTCCTCCTCTAGAAGAGTTACCTTGGTCATGTTGTCCCTTCACAGCAATGAAACCCTAACTAAGACAAGATGGCAGCATGCAAGGACACAGACAGTATCAAGAGTCTGTGCAAAGATAGAAGACGCTGGCTCTCAGGTCTCAATATCCAAAGACTGTTCTCCGACTTAAAAAGAAAAATGTGGGCTTTGATTTGGAAGATTACTCAGCCAGTAAAGTATTTGTCTTACAAGCATTAGGACCTCAATATGACCTCCAGAACCTACATAAAATATGTCAGATATAGGGACACAGGCTGATAGCCCCAGTGCTGGAGATGTGGAATGTTTGAGGCTCACTGGCTGGCCGGCCCAGCCTGCTTGGTGAATTCCAGACAAATTAGAAGTCCGGTCTCGGGGTTGGGGATTTAGCTCAGTGGTAGAGCGCTTGCCTAGTAAGCGCAAGGCCCTGGGTTCGGTCCCCAGCTCCAGAAAAAAAAAAAAAAAAAAAAAGAAGTCCAGTCTCAAAAACACTTAAAAAAGAGAAAACAGCACCTGAGGGATGACTCCCAAGGATGCCTCCAGGCTACACACACACACACACACACACACAGAGAGAGAGAGAGAGAGAGAGAGAGAGAGAGAAACAGAGACAGAGACAGAGACAGAGACAGAAACAAAAAGAGAGATAGACACACACAAAGACACACACAGACACAGCTAGAGAGAGAGAGACAGAGAGACAGAGACAGAGAGACAGAGACAGAGACAAAAAGAGAGATACACACATATAGACACACACAAAGACACACACAGACACAGCTAGAGAGAGAGACAGAGAAACAGAGACAGATATATATATGTATATATACACATATATATACAGACACACAGAGAGACACACACACCATTCTGAATTCATGTCTTAGGAATGCAGTAAAAAACGCTACAAGACAGACAGATGGCTTAAGATGAAATAGAAATGTATTCTCTCACAGTTGAAAAAGCCAGAAGCCAAGGTATAGATTGCTGTCTGTAAGCAGGTGAGGGCAGAGGAAAGATAAGGCTAAAGCCGGTGATTGGACAATAGAAGAGGAGGCAGGTAAAGAGGTTTTTAAAAGACGGGGAAGATAGGAGGCACATGGGAGAAGGAAGGAAGATGGAGAAAGAGAAGGACGACCCAGGTCCGTGTGGCTTTAAATAGCCTCAGGTAACTATGAATATCTCATGAGGGATGGATGGTTACAGGACGATCTGTCTTCTCTAGGTGGGCAGCTTACATCAGTATCAATTGGCTCTGAGTTTATTGTGTGGACGTTTTGTGGGTTGAGAATTTACTGATATAAATTCGATTGATAAATTGCAAGCTTCTAGAGTTCTGATTTTACTGGGTTATAGGGTTTTGTGACAGCTGACTTCAAGTTGGGCAGTCGCTGCATGGGGCTAGCTAGCCATGAAGACGAGGAGCTGCCAGTGGCCAAACCCAGGACAAGTGTAGAGAAATAGTGACAGCTATGGATTAAGACCCACACAATGAACATCCGTGCGCTAACACGTTTCTGTTAGTAACTTAAGACAGAGAGGGTGGGAGTAGGAAAACACCATTCATCGAACATCTAAGTAGCGACTGTGACCAGACAGAAGCCTCTATAAGTTTAGGGGCTAAAATGAATGGGTGAAGGTATGATGACATATCGGAGACCTCTCAGAAGGACGATCCGCAAGACGCCCTTACAGAGGGCAGAGCCATAGCTTGACAGCAGAGACGCCTGGCAGACAGACGAAGGACAACAGCAAACCCTTGAACGGGACACGCTGACGTTGTGCAGAGGTTAAGTGTGACCCATCCCTTCTCTCGTAGCAGCCTGGAAGACACAGTGAAGCGGTGGGCGTGGCTATGCCATGCCTGGACCAAGTAACCACACAATAAGCTAATCTGTACCACCGTTTTGAAACTCCGCGATGCTGTAATGGATGACGAGTCACTGAGCTTCAGAAAGACCAAGGGTCTGTGGTAGTTATTCCCTCAGACCCATTGGGTCCACACTTCAGACCTGGGCAGCATATCAAGACCCAGTCTTGAAAAGTAAACAAAAAACAAGGAAGGAAGGAAGGAAGGAAGGAAGGAAGGAAGGAAGGAGGGAGGGAAGGAGGGAGGGAGGGGATGAGGGA